>NC_079191.1:423888991-424188991 GCF_029499605.1 Hyla sarda
ATAATAGTGGCACAATATATAGTTCATTAATGGTGGCACAGTATATAGTTCATTAATGGTGGCACAGTATATAGGGAATTAAGAGATGAATGGTGGCACAGTATATAGTTCATTAATGGTGGCACAGTATATAGTTCATTAATGGTGGCACAGTATATAGTTCATTAATGGTGGCACAGTATATAGTTCATTAATGGTGGCACAGTATATAGTTCATTAATGGTGGCACAGTATATAGTTCATTAATGGTGGCACAGTATATAGTTCATTAATGGTGGTACAGTATATAGGGAATTAATAGATGAATGGTGGCACAGTATATAAATCATAAAGGGGGGTACGGTATATATTTAAAGGCAAACTGGCAGGCTGTTTACTCGCACTAAACCCAATATACTAGGTTACAGTGCAGTATACAAAAATTGGTCTTTCCATTTTCTAGGTATTGCCCCACATTGCTAGTATGCGAAGTCAGTCTTGTGCGCAATGGAGGCGGAGCTTCCCTGCCTCCATCCTGTATGCTGTGCTATGCCTGGCCGTCTTTGTATATTTGTAATTCTTTTTTTTTGCCGACTTGTATATTGTAGCATGTAAGTATATATTAGTGTGGTGTCCATCTCTTCAGTGTAAGAACCAGAGCTGTGTGGAGATTCCTGCATAAGGTGGGTGATTGGTGCTGGGTGATTGGGGATGGGTGCTGGGTGATTGGTGCTGGGTGATTGGGGGATTGGGGATGGGTGATTGGTGCTGGGTGATGGGTGCTGGGGGATTGGGGATGGGTGATGGGTGCTGGGTGATTGGGGATGGGTGAGGCCGGGTACAGTGCACGTTCTCTCATATAGAGCTCAGACCGGGGCATATAGGGGGAGATTTATTAAAACCTTTGCAGAGGAAAACCCTTCTGCAAAATGATCTGATTGGTTGCTATGGGCGACTGCACCGCTCTTTCTCTGCACAGGTTTTGTATACATCTCCTCTATAATACAGTATACTATAGGGCAGCTGTCACATGTTTTCTGTAAATAAGACTGACAGCACAGCCAAAGTGTATATACACATGGCAGACCTTCATAGAAACTGTTCTTGACTCGATTTTACAAAAACACCAACTAATATGGGGGATAGCAATGTCGAGGAGGCCCGGCGGGAGTCCACTGTATCCCTGGACCACAGAACATCTGCCCATTAAGTCTGGCAGACGTTTTTTAAATTATGAGAAGTGCCCTCTTTTTTACTTGAGCCCCTGCCCTTCAAAATGTCTGTGCACGTCCCTGTTTATATGTACACATTTAATAATGTATTTTTAATAATGTATAGTATACTTACCTTGTTAGCATCGCCGGACCTTCGTTCATGTGACCATGTTAATTCCTCTATGGTATGTTGGAGGACTTTTGGAAGTCCTTGGGTCACATGTTTACCCATAATTCTATGTAAGGGTGATTGACAGAAGTATTGGACCAATTAGCTCTAGTCCAGCCCCTGCCCATATAAGGGAGCTGTAGCCAAATATCGCTCTCTTGGGTTGCTGCTCTCGTGGATGCCGGACTAGCAGGACGGATCTGCGCAACTTTCAAAGACACGCTAGGCCAGAAAACCTACCGGCCTCAGCCTAAACTAAACCGTGAGTTCTAAACTAATCCCCGCTAAAGTTAGCGTGACTGCTGGACCACAACTAAAACCCCTAAATCCAGTGGAACAGTGCATATCAGTCTACGGACTCTAAAACGCTTAAGGTCCCAACCACTGTCAATCTCTAAGAGACTTTGCATGTATAGAGACGGTTCCAGTTATGAAGCTTGCATAAAATCTTCAGTAAAAGTTCCAACTTTTTTCAGCAAACTCTCCGGTTGTGGACATTCAATACCTCCCTATCGCTCTTGGGAAGGGTGACGGTAGGACAAGCATCACAGAGGAGCCCCCACCGTGGCATCACGAATAGAAAGGGTTAACCAGACACCCTTTAGTAACCGCACAGCTACACTCCCTACACCCAACTCCCCAGGCTATCACAGTTGCAAAGGATCAACTTTTGGGTATGTGCACTGGCCCTTAAAGGGGCACTCCGCCCCTAGACATCTTATCCCCTAGCTAAAGAATAGGGGATCAGATGTCTGATCGCAGGCTTCCCGCTGCATGGACCCCAGCGATCTCCATGCAGCACCCGGCATTCTAAACAGTATGTTTTGAACGCTAGGTTCCCATGGCAGGGGTCGTGATGTCACACCACCTCCCATAGACATGAATGGAGGAGGCATTGCGTGACGTCATGACCCACACCACAAGAACCCAGCATTTTAAACATATTGGTTAGAACTCCGGGTGCTGCACAGAGATCACGGGGGTCCTTCGTGATCAGACATCTTATCCCCTATCCTTTGGATAGGGGATAAGATGTCTATGGGTGGAGTACCCCTTTAAGAAATTAGGAAGGGACTGTAGGCATGCCTACAGGTAGAAAAAGAGAAGATGGGAGAAATGGCAGGATGCAAATCAGAGTTTGGCTGGGACCAATTTTGGGTGTGTTCTGGCCAATTAAAGGAGATACATGGAAATAATTAAGTTATCCACTATCCATGGGATAGGGGATAAGTAGCTGAACGCGGGGGGTTCTGACCGCTAAGGACCCCCTGCGATCTCTGGGATGAGACGCAGCGCTCAGTGAGAAGCGCGTGCTGCAGACAGTACTTGCTCCATTATTTTTTATGGGAGCGCTGAAAAGACATGGGTAGAGCTCTCAGGCATCATTGGCGCTCCCATAGAAATGAATGAAGCGCATGCCGTCTACCTGGGAGACACGGCAAACCTTCATGTGAGTATGATAAAGATGGGAGCCTATGCTAGGGCGGCGGCACAGTTGTTGGAAGAGGGGGTTTTCTTTAGGTTTCCGTATTGCATTTGTTCCTGGAGGGGAGGGGTCGGTTGTTAAAAATTTGTGCTCTGCGGTTGTGAGGGAAAAGTTGAGTAAGGAGGTGCGGCTTGGATGGATGTATGGGCCTTTTAGTGTCCCTCCGGTGGATCATTTGTGGGTGTCGCCATTGGGGGTGGTTCCTAAGAAGGAGCCATTTAAGTTCAGGTTGATTCATTACCTGTCCTTCACCAGGGGTGCGTCTGTTAATGATGGTATTGATCCGGAGTTGTGTTCTGTTAATTATACTTCGTTTGATGCGGCATTGGGGTGGTTGTGGCTGTACGGCGTGGGAGCGCTCTTAGCGAAAACGGACGTTGAGGCAGCTTTTCGCTTGCTTCCGGTCCATCCTGATTGTTTACACTTACTGGGGTGTTTTTGGGATGGGGGTTATTTTGCGGATCGTTGTTTGCCCATGGGATGTTCCATTTCTTGTTTTTATTTTGAATGTTTTTGTACTTTTTTGGAGTGGGTTGTGCGAGATGTGTCTGGGTGTCAGTCTTTTATCCATTACCTAGACGATTTTTTTGTGCATTGGCCCACCGGGTTCTAATGTGTGTTCCCTGTTGTTACACACGATGGAGTCGGTGGCGCGGCGTTTTGGTGTTCCTTTGGCTAAGGATAAGACCTTGTGAGGTCCTTAGTTTTTTGGGAATTGAAATTGACACACGGGTTTTTGAATGCCGTTTGCCGAGAGATAAGTTGTTAGGGTTGCGCGATGCAGTGGACGCTGCACGTTGCCGAAAAAAGATTCCGATGCGTGAGTTACAGTCTCTTTTAGGTAAACTGAATTTTGCCTGCAGGATCATGCCGATGGGGCGTTTTTTCGGCAGAAAGTTGGCCCAGGCAACGGCGGGGGTGACTTTGCCTCATCATTTTATTCGGTTATCTGCGGAGTTGCGTGATGACTTGGAGGTTTGGGCTTCTTTTTTGCAGAATTATAATGGTCGAGCGGTGGTCATGGGCGCAGTGGAGGACGCGGTAGATTTTGAGTTATATACCGATGCGGCAGGTGGGGTTGGTTTTGGGGCTTATTGTCAGGGCAGCTGGTGTGCTGAGCCATGGGAAGAGTTATGGGGTGTTGAAGGGGTGCTATGAAATCTGGTGCTTCTTGAATTGTTTCCAATTGTGGTGGCTTTGTCAGTCTGGGGGGACAGGTTCAGGGATAAAAAAAATTGTTTTCACTGTGATAATATGGGTGTGGTAATGGCAATTCAAAATTTGTCTGCGTCTTCGCCTTCTGTGGTAC
Organism: Hyla sarda; assembly: GCF_029499605.1. Classification (NCBI taxonomy): domain Eukaryota; kingdom Metazoa; phylum Chordata; class Amphibia; order Anura; family Hylidae; genus Hyla; species Hyla sarda. The sequence continues at coordinate 423,893,149 of NC_079191.1, forward strand.
GGTTGTTGCAGCATTTGGTGTTGGTGTGTTTGTCTTTGAATGTGTGGGTGGTTGCTGTGCATATTCCAGGGGTGAAGAATGAGATTGCTGATTCCCTCTCTCGTTCGCAGTGGTCACGGTTCCGGTCCCTGGTGCCTCAGGCGGAGGCGGTAGGAGTTCCATGCTCGGAGGAGTTGTGGGTCCTGCCATTTCGGTGGCGAACTCGTTGATTGAGGCGTCCTTGGCAAAGTACCACGTGGGCTTCTTATTCGGCCGTGTGGCAGCAGTGGGAGTCGTGGCAGCGTTTGTTGATGAATTGGGTTGATGGGGATTGCGGTGAAGTTGGGGTAGATGTTAAACTGTTGTTATTATTGGGACATTGCAGGGAGGAGGGATGGTCGGTGCCTAAGGTTAATAGGTTGGTGGCTGGTATTGCTTTCGGGTGTAAGCTTAGGGGATTAGTTGATGTTACGAAGTCCTTTTTAGTTTTACGGGCCATACAGGGTTACAGGAAAGGTTGGAGGTCGCATGATAGGCCTAGGCCGGTATCTTTTGCCACGTTGCATTTGTTGAGTTCTCAGTTGGGTGGCGTATGTTCCTCGGAGGGGGAGGTGCTACTTTTTATATTAGCTTTTTCTTTAGCCTTTTTTGGGGCCTTGCATTTGGGGGAATTGCTTAGTCCTTCGACGCGCAGGGCGGGGGGGGGGGGGGTTGTTGGATGACGTTCAGCTGTATTCTGATAGAGTTGAGTTTTGCTTGAGGAGCTCAAAGACGGATCAGTTTGGGAGAGGGAGGCGTGTGGTTTTGTTTGAGGTGCCGGGGAGTGCGGTGTGCCCAGTTTGCTGTCTCCATTGCTACAGGGTACGATACGTGCCATAGAACAGCCCGTTGCTGAGGCATTTGGATGGGTCCTTTTAGTCCAGATTTCAATTTGTGGCGGTGTTTAGGAGATGTTTAGTGGCGGGGGTGTGGATAGTGAGTGTTTTAGTGGGCATTCTTTTAGGATTGGTGCAGCTACGGAGGCGGCTCGTTGGGGTTTGGGGGGATGATTTAATTCTCCATATTGGGCGGTGGGAGTCGGTTCGTTTTAGGTCATATATTAGGTTGGATTGAGGATGTACTTGGGTAGGGGTGTGTTTTTTCTTTCTTTGTTTTTCAGATCGTCCCTGCTTGGTCTGGATACTGGGTCATTCTTCTCTGCATTGGGGGGCAGTGCGGGCTTCCATTCGCCCGAATGGTAGGCAACTGGGTTTTTCCAGGGAGGTGGCGGTGATAAAGTGGTTGGGTCAGAGAGAGATGGTGTGGAGCAGGGTAGTGCCAGAGTTTACCAAGTTTATATGACTTGATAAGGCGCCGGATATATTAGAGGGCAATGATTTGGGGGCTCGTCCATTCAGGGAATTGATTTGGGATGTCAAATTTGACCTTCTACGGGTGTGGGCCATGTTTCCGAACATGGTGGTAGTTTGGTCTGCTATTGTTCCCCGAAAAAAGTGGGACTTAGCCCGGTCGGTTGAGCAGATTAACAAAGCTAGGATAAAGGTGAATCGGGCGTTGAGAAAATTTGTGGCTCGTAATGGGTCGGTGGCTGTGAGACACACGCTGTTGGAGGATGGTGACGGGGCATTTTGGCGGAGGGATGGCGTTCATCTAAATGCAGTTGGTATCGATGTGTGGTGTTTGGTGTTGCAGGAGGGGATTGAGGTGGCTATGAAGGTGTGGAGGGATGCAAATTCCTAATGTGTCAGGAATTTTCATTATGGCAGGAGGGTCCTCGAAGTCGGTGAGGAAAAAGGTGTGGGAAAACCTAAAAGGGAGGGAACCGAATTGGTTCTGGACTCCTTTGTGGAGGTTTGATCTGAGTGGATGGCGGTTCCAGTGGAGGATGTCAGTAATGGGAGGCTTAGGCCTCTGGGGGTGGGTCCCCGCGGGGGAATGTCCTGTCTCTGAGCCAGTGGGAATCGGCTAGAGGCAAAATAAAAGGAGCCTGTGTGGGATCTAAGTGAAAAGGGGAACTGCCATGTGGAATTTTGGGCTTCGAGGACCACCTTGGGAGTTTATTGTATTATTTAATGTTATTTAAGATTATATTAATGTTATGTGTTTGTTATAATAAAACGGCTGCTGTGGCCAATTCATTCCATTCTGTGTCTGTGTTAATTATTGGTAGGAGGGGTGAGAGGGTACGGATTTGGCAATACCTCTGTCAAGTTAGGCCAGACTTGGGCGCAGCTAGGGGGAGGCCATCATGACAGGGTTTGCCAGGGAGTTAAGGGGTTAAGTGTAGGGAAAAGGATACATGGGGTAAAATGGGGGTCAAGGAAGGGACCGGGGGAGGAGTAAGGGGTAAGATCTAGGGGGAAAAGAGGGGGGGGGAGGAATATATAGAAGTATAAGGGGGTGGGAAGATTCAGTGTGACTGAGGGACAGAGGCAGAAAGCTCCCACCCTCCCGCCCTTTGGGGGTGTTGTCTTGGTTGTTGTCCTACGTGTCGGGGGGGGGGGGGGGGTTGTTGGTTGTGGGGTTTTTGTGGTGGGATGGGATGGTTGGCCTTGAGGTTTTGTTTTACTTGTCACAGCAGTGGTGGCAGGGGGGTCCTCAAAGTCGGTGAGGAAAAAGGTGTGGGAAAACCTAAAGGGGAGGGAACCAAATTGGTTCTGGACTCCTTTGTGGAGGTTTGATCTGGGTGGATGGCGGTTCCAGTGGAGGAAGTCAGTAATGGGAGGCTTAGGCCTCTGGGGGTTGGTCCCCACGGGGGAGTGTCCGGTCTCCGAGCCAGTGCGGATCCGCTGGAGGCAAAATAAAAGGAGCCCGTGTGGGATCTAAGTAAAAAGGGTAACCGCCATGTGGAATTTTGGGCTTCGAGGACCACCTTGGGAGTTGATTGTATTATTTAATGTTAGTTAAAATTATATTAATGGTATGTGTTTGTTATAATAAAACGGGTGCTGTGGCCAATTCATTCCATTCTGAGTCTGTGTTAATTATTGGTAGGAGGGGTGAGAGGGTATGGACTTGGCAATACCTCTGTCATGCCATTCCATGACTGAATAACAATGCCATACCAGAACAGAACAATACTGCCATACCAGAACAATAGTGCCATACCGTGACTGAATAACAACACCATACCAGAACAGAACAATACTGCCATACCAGAAAAGAACAATACTGCCATACCGTGACTGAATAACAACGCCATACCAGAACAGAACAATACTGCCATACCGTGACAGAATAACAAAGCCATACCAGAACAATACTGCCATACCGTATCTGAATAACAACGCCATACCAGAACAGAACATGACTAGGGGATCGTAGAATTACGCTTGGCCTACACCACCCATTTCCAATTACCTTTTCCCCAATAAACACAGACACTCACGTGGTGCAAAGGCCACAGCGGACCCAATTTTTTATTATCAAAACCAATTAGCAAATATATATTAATAAATATATATATATATATATATATATATATATATATATATATATATATATATATAAATATAACACTTTACATGTCTTCATAAATAACATGCCCCCTAACATCTCCCGCTATCCAAGGTAACATTACCCCATAACATTCACATAACCTGAACATAGTGCAGAATGAATTAATCAAACTCCTGATATATCACCAGACTGTAAGGGGACCTGAAGGCAGCTTCTCCTTCCGCTCTCTCCTACTTTGCTCTTGGTCGACCGTCACCTGACCCAAGGGCACCACCTTCGGAGACCACTCTGCCAACCGCTCGAGCATGCCTCCATCTCCCACCAAGGCGTCCGGTTGTGACCCCTTACACCCGGCCGGCCCTCCACAAAGCCACTGCTCTTTCGACTACCTCTCTAATGGACAGGGTCCACAGATTCGTCCTGATAGGCGTCAGGTGAACCCTATCCCGCCCCATGAATTCCACCGACGGCACCTCGAGCTCCATGTGGCGAACCACCAATCCCCCGTTCCGAGCCACAAATTTACTCACAGCCTTGTTCACCCTGGCCCTTCTTCATTGATCACACCTGCTCCCACCTCAAACGCGCCACCATATCGGACCAGACAATGACAATCCCCGGGAAAGAGGCCCAGATGCGCAACATGTCCAGCTTGATGTCCCGCAGTAGAGATTTAGAGGTGCGCACCGCCAGGTCATTCCCCCCAGCGTGGACAACCAGCACATATGGGGCCCTGCCCAGTTCCACAAAGGAATGCAAAAACGGTAGCAGTTCGGACCACATCAACCCCCCTTTCCCCAACCAACGCACATGAGCGACGTCCAGGCTGAGCCCCAGGTCGCACGTCAGCCCGCTCACCCCCCCCCCCTACGGACATAGGAATGCCCCACGATCCAAACCAAGCAAGGTCCAGGATCTGTAAAACACAACAAAACAACAAAAAAAAAACACTTCCCAACGGAACCCCATTGTACACACATCACAACAATTGAGGACGGACATAAATTCTGTAGCGCTGCGACTCCCACCTCCCGATCCTCTGAATGGCCTCACGCCCCAACCTCCACCAGGACGCTTCAGTAGCTGCCCCTATACGAAATGAGTGCGAACTATACTCTCCAGGAACGCACCCAACCACCCCCAAGCAGCGCCTGAAAACTTGCACAAACTGGAACTTAGACAAGTAGGACCCATCCCGCGGTGCACCAACAATGGCCCAACCCCCACCGGACGCCACTCCAAAAACTCCCTGAAACGCCGCATCGGGCACATCTCCGATCCCCGCAGCGCCGCTAGCCGCACCACAAAACCCCGACCCACCTGGTCCCTTTTAGAATTCCGGATTATGCATTCCAGAACATCGCCCACCAACACCACATCCACCGCCAACAAACCCCCACTCTATGTCGACTCGGGGCCACCAGTTCCGATATGCAAAATGCCCCGATTAAAAAAAGCCAGGGCAAACGCCAACTGAAAAAGAACAACCTCGTACTCCGACGCACAAATCTCCCCCAACACAGTCCCTAACCTAATTAACAATGAAAAAGAGACCGGCCTACGAGTATCCCTCGTAGCCGCGCCTTTCCGAAAACCCTTGGCCGCCTGCTTCACCAAGAACGATTTGGTCGAGTCAGGGATCTCCCGCGACTTGAACCAAAAGGCTAGCGCCGCCGAGCGACGCCCCAAACCCGCAGGAGAAACCCTATGCTGGAACAACCTACCCACATAAAACAAAAGTCAGGCTCACCCAGTCCCGCGGCTCCTCCCCTCTGCTAACCTCCGCCACCAAGGATTCCCACTCAGACCAGCACCTACAATGTGGCCCCACTCACTGACCGGTGTACCAACTCCATAGCCACAGTCAGACCTCCGTCCACAGCCAAGGCAGCCCATCCACGTCCGCTGCCGGTGCCAGCTCTTGAAAACGGTCCCACTGAAACCGAGAAAGAGAGTCAGCGATGGAGTTATGCACCCCAGGGACATGCATAGCAACAAAATGCGCGTTCAATTCCAGCCCCCGCAGCACCAACCTACGCAGCAAACTCACCACAGGTGGCGACCGCGCTGACTGAGCATTGACCGCTTGCACCACCCTGAGGTTGTCACAATGGAAGCAGACCTTGCGATTTCTAAACAACTCCCCCCAAATCTCCACTGCCACAATTATAGGGAACAACTCCAACAGTGCCAAATTGCGCACCAACCCTCTACTTTCAAACTCATCGGGCCACCGCCCTTGCAAGTAGGCCCCAAAACCTGAGCTACCCGCTGCATCCGATACAATTCAAGATCCCAGCTTGACACCGCTCCCTCCATCACGACAGACCTACCATTATACCGCGACAAAAAGGACTGCCATACTTCCAAGTCCGCTCTCACCTCCCCGGAGAGCCGCACATAATGATGCGGCCTCCTAACACCTGCCGCAGCCAAGGCCAGCCGCCTGCAGAACACATGGCCCATCGACACAATGCGGCAAGCGAAATTGAGGCGCCCCACAAGCGACTGCACGTCCCTGAGCTGCACCTTACGTGTCCAAAGCGCCGCCTCCACCGCCCCCGCAACCCGTCCAATTTGTCAGCCGGCAACCTGCATTCCATCGCCACCGTGTCCATCTCAATCCCTAGGAACTTCAGCACCGTACACGGACTTTCGGTCTTGTCAGGAGCCAGAGGTACCCCAAACAGAGCCGCAACCCGCTCCATTGTCTGCAACAAAACCCCGCACAACGCCGACCCCGCTGGTCCCAAAAACAAAAAGTCATCAAGATAGTGCAGGACCGAGGACACCTGAGCCTCGCTCCACACCACCCATTCTCGGAAGGTGCTGAACCTCTCAAAGTACGAGCAGGAGATCGAGCACCCCATAGGCAGGCACATATCAACGAAAAAACAACCCTCCCAAACGCAACCCAACAAGTGGAAGCTGTCCGGTTGAACTGGCAATAGTCGGAAGGCCGCCTCAATGTCAGTCTTAGCCATCAACGCGCCCACTCCGAACTGCCGCACCCACCGTAACGCCGCGTCGAACGAAGTATAGGAGACCGTGCACAAAGCCGGATCAATCCCATCATTCACCGACCCCCCCTTCAGGATGAGAGAGGTGGTGAATGATCCGAAATTTATTTGGCTCCTTTTTCGGCACCAAACCCAAGGGGGACAGGCACAAATCCTGCAACGGCAAATCAGCAAATGGACCCGCCATCCTGTCCATCGCCAATTCCTTGAAAAGTTTCTCACGCACCACTCCCGGGTGCGCCAATGCTGAAGACAAATTACGCCCCCCCCTGGCCCTGCCCTGATGCTCGGAATTCTGAACCCACAGGAGAACCCCTCACGGAGAAGCGCGGCGGCGCTCTTATCGGGGTACCGCGCGAGGAACGGCAGCATGGCCGCCAGCCTCAGCGGCATCGCCCCTTTTCTGCTCAGTCTCCCCCGATCCTTTGCCCTTACCCCGCTTAAAGCATCGGGACAGACTATGGGCACCGCCACAGCTGCAGCATTCGTGCTTAAACTTGCACTTGCTCCCGAACTTGCATTGGCCGTCGTTAAACTGCCAACAGCACCCTTTCCCCGTCCCCCCAGGCTTACTCCCTCCTGACCCGCTGGCCCTATCCCGAAAGGACTTCTGCCCGCTTCCACTAGCCCTCGGTCCCGCCATAAGCCTCATCCAAAGGCTAATATCTTTATGATCCCAGCGCAATGCCGGAACTGCTCATCATATCTGATGAGGGACACTGCAAGTTTCTCAACCTGTGCAAGTACAAGCACGAGTATTCCATCTGTGGAAGCAATCACGCCGCGGGCCTCAAAGCAGCCAGCACGGCCCGCGGGCATCGCTCCGTGGCGTGATTGCCTCCACAGACGGAACACTCGTGCTTGTACAGGTTGAGAAACTTGCAGTGTACCTCATTAAACAGCCAACATGGACTACACCCAAGAGTTCTTAGAGAGGTAAGTTCAGTAATATCTGTACCCTTGTTCATGAAATTTAGAGATTCTCTGGTGTCTGGTATTGTGCCAAGGGACTGGCGCAAGGCTAATGTGGTACCAATCTTCAAGAAGGGCTCTAGGTCTTCGCCAGGCAATTATAGACCGGTAAGTCTAACGTGCATTGTGGGTAAATTGTTTGAAGGACTTATAAGGGATTACATACAGGAATACATAGGGGATAATAGTATTATAAGTGATAGCCAGCATGGGTTTACTAAGGATAGAAGTTGTCAAACCAATCTAATTTGCTTTTATGAAGAGGTGAGTAGAAGCCTTGACAGAGGAATGGCTGTGGATATAGTGTTTCTGGATTTTGCCAAAGCGTTTGATACTGTCCCTCACAGATGTCTGACAGGTAAGTTAAGGTCCTTGGGCTTGGAAACTTTAGTTTGTAACTGGATTGAACACTGGCTCATGGATCGTACCCAGAGAGTGGTGGTCAATGATTCGTACTCTGATTGGTCCCCGGTTATTAGTGGTGTACCCCAAGGTTCAGTACTGGGCCCGCTGCTGTTTAATTTATTTATCAATGATATAGAGGATGGTATTAACAGCTCTGTTTCTATCTTTGCAGATGACACCAAGCTTTGTAGCACGGTACAGTCTATAGAGGATGTGCATAAGTTACAAGATGACTTGGATAGACTAAGTGTCTGGGCATCCACTTGGCAAATGAGGTTAAATGTGGATAAATGTAAAGTTATGCATCTGGGTACTAATAACCTGCATGCGTCGTATGTCTTAGGGGGGATTAAACTGGCAGAGTCACTGGTAGAGAAGGATCTGGGTGTACTTGTAGATCACAGACTACAGAATAGCACAATGTCAGGCTGCTGCTTCCAAAGCCGGCAGGATATTGTCATGTATAAAAAGAGGCATGGACTCAAGGGACAGGGACATAATACTCCTCCTTTATAAAGCATTGGTACGGCCTCATCTGGAATATGCTGTTCAGTTTTGGTCGCCTGTTCATAAAAGGGACACTGCAGAGTTGGAAAGGGTGCAGGGACGCGCGACTAAACTAATATGGGGCATGGAACATCTTAGCTATGAGGAGCGATTAAAGGAGTTACAATTATTTAGTCTTGAGAAGAGACGTTTAAGGGGGGATATGATAAACGTATATAAGTATATAAATGGCCCATACAAAAAATATGGAGAAAAACTGTTCCAGGTTAAACCCCCCCAAAGGACGAGGGGGCACTCCCTCCGTCTGGAGAAGAAAAGGTTTAGTCTAAAGGGGCGACACGCCTTCTTTACCGTGAGGACTGTGAATTTATGGAACGGTCTACCTCAGGAACTGGTCACAGCAGGAACAATTAACAGCTTTAAAACAGGGTTAGATACATTCCTGGAACAAAATAACATTAATGCTTATGCAGAATTATAAAACTACATCCCTTTCCCTTATCCCCTTACACCCTTCCCTTCAATTCCCTGGTTGGACTTGATGGACGTATGTCTTTTTCAACCATGCTAACTATGTAACTAACATGCGCCGGGCCGCCGCACGGCCACTGATCCCGCAGACCCGGCTGGACCAGTAGCCCCGGCCTGAAAAGAAGACTTCCTCTGCGCCATCATCAAGCGCAACCACACGTCGGTGGCCTTCACCCCCAACCGACCTCAGGCGTCAACGCCAGTCGGCGACGAAATTCTTTGTCGTACCGCCACCAGGCCATGCCACCATGCGATTTATACGCATTGTAAACAGAGTCCATATAGATGAAGAGCTCCGAACACTGTTCAGGATGCTTCTCACCCATAATACAGCCCAGCACTGAAAAAGCCTGTAACCAATTCCCCATGGTTTTAGCTACACGAGGCCTAGCAGGGAAAGATTTCTCTGTCTGAGGCTTATGCTCCTTATCAACGGTATGTTGGTCTACCGACACCAACGACCATATATCCACATATAGATTACCCCAAATCTTCTCCTTCACCGCTACATCTACGTGAGACCCCAGGGGGCTGACACCACAAAAGAACGACTCCTTATGCACCCCAGCCTGCACCGGGGACACCTTCCTCGACAAGGCCGCAGTACCGGCCTGAGAACCCTCTAACTTAGCAAGGACAGCCTTCAGAGTAGGTAACAGTTCAGATCCCGCATTATCCCACACCCCTGCATAATTAAACTCACCGGTCTGTGCAGGAACCACCGCCGGAGTTGAGGAAGGACCGCTCTGCTGGACGGGAACCGGGTCCACTTGCTCTGCCGGCGCAAGAAATGTCACAGCGCCAGGCCGGTCAGCCACCCGTGAAGACCTCCGTGCAGGTCGGGACTTATGCCTCCGTCCAGACAGACAGTCTACGGGACCTCCTGTCCGGGCTTACGGAGCTCCATGAACTACCCCCAGAGGAAGAAGGCTGGATGGGCAAGCTGTGCATAACTAGCTTGCCCCCTGACTGGTGAGCAGTTAAGGGGTTAAGAAATATACAGGCAAGGTTTTTAGCCCCCTCCCCCGCCTGTAAAAACTTGTAGGTAACTATAGTGGTATGTCCCATGGGTGGGGGGGAAGGAGTGCACCAATCGGGTTTAATAGTTTCCCGGGCTTTCAGGGGCCCTCCCCTGGGTATTTATAGCTGTGGTGCCTCCCTTCCCCCCTCAATCTGCCCAGGACCCGGAGTTTTGGCTGCTGGCTGGTATGTGTCTGCCCCTTATTTATGGCCCGGATGGAGCAGGAGGGTGAGGGCTGGCATGCTCGCTTGTGGCTGAGCTGGCCTCCCCTCCTGTTGCGCTCGTGGCGGGTTCGGGAGGCTGGCGGACCTCTCTTCAGTCCCGCTCTCCTTTCCCCTGTAGCCCCTGAGCCATGTCCTGCCCGTTTCCTTGTTCCCTCTCCCCTGCCCGTTTCCTTGTTCCCTCTCCCCTGCCCGTTCTTTGCACCCTTTCCCCTGCCTGTTCTTTGCACCCTCTCCCCTGCCCGTTCTTTGCACCCTCTCCCCTGCCCGAGCCCTCTCCCCTGCCTGTACCTTCCGCCTCTCCCCGGGCGGGCAGGCTCCTTATGAGCGCGCGCCGTCTCCTTTTCCCCCCTGTTGCGGTCCCCTCCTTATCTGCGGTGACGGCCCCTCAGTGGCTGCTGCTGTTTATCTTCCTTCGCGCAAATGGATGTTTATTAACGTCCATTTGCGCGTCTCTTGCTGTAATGCGCACTCACGAGGTGAGCGCGCATCGTAGCCGGTGGGTCCCGGTTGCCATTAGCAACCAGGACCCATGCGAATGCCGGGCATCGCCGATCGGGCAGATATCCGGCATTACCACTTTAGACGCGGCGATCAAAGTTGATCGCCGTGTCTGAAAGTAATAGTACAAGCATCCCGGCTGCTCAGTCGGGCTGATCGGGACCATCGCAATTAAATCGCGATGTCCCGATCAGCTGGAACGCAGCAGGAGGGTCACTCACCTGCCTCCTGCGTGTCCGCTCATCTATTGATTGCTCCAAGCCTGAAATTCAGGCTTGAGCAATCAATCCCCGGTAACCCAGATCATTGCCATGTTCATACATGGCAAGTGATCTGTGTAAGGATCAGTATATGCAGTGTTATAGCTCCCTATGGAGCTATAGCATTGCACACACAAAAAAAAAAAAAAAAAAAATCATTAATCCTTTCCATATTAAACGTTTGGATCACCCCCCCCCCCCTTTTACCCATACATAAAAAGCAATTAAATAAAAAAATAAATAATAATAATAATAAAAAAATTGAATAAAAAATAAAAAACTGTTATTACACCAAACATAGCCACACAAGGTATCGCCGCGTGTGCACATGTCCGTACTATATAAATATATCTTCCACTGATGCGCTCCTTCTCTGGCGTATGCAAAAAAAAAAAATTTATTAAATTAATTAATTAAATAAAATAAAAAATAAAATTTTGGAATTATAATAATAAATTATATTAATTCCAAAGTCCGATATTGCGTATTTTGATCAATTTTCATAAATAAATAAAAATATGAATACACAGCATAAAAACAAAATAAATAAATAAATAAAAAATTATTAAAAATAACCTTATCACACCCTAACTGGTACCGCGGACAACTTGGGATTACGGCGCCTAATGAATGAGCCCTCATACCGTCCCCACTCATTTACCCAGCTCCTCACCCCCACCACACTAGCACCCCTCCCTCCTCACTGCTGCTACCCCCCCTTTTCCTCCCCTGCTTCTCCAGTGCTCCCCATGGTTCTTGCGGCCACTGCACTCACCCCCCACCTCCACCATCTCCTCTCCGCCCCGAGTTCCCATGCCCCCCCACCCCTGCTGCCGCTGCTGTCCTTCCTCCTCCTGCCTCTCCAGTGCCCCCCCCCCCATGGAAGGGTAGGGAGTGCCCATGTTTTCATGTTGCTCTTCCCCCTCTGGGGCCGGATGGGAGCATAGACATATTCGTCGCCGCTCTGGCCCTGGGAGGCGGTATAGGCGGTGTTTTTTTGGGCCTTCTGCTCTCCTGTAGGTGGTTCGGTTCTTCCCGCAGGGGTTCTCCCTCCTCCTCCTCTGCCTCATCCAGTGCCTCAGAGTCCTCTACTGCTGGTTTCCGGTACCGTTCTGGGCGGCAGCCGAGTGCCTGCGACCCGGTGGTCTCCAGCGTGCCTTGTCCCCCGCCTGCGGTGGTGAAGTGGTTCCTCCAGCTGTTGTGCTTCTCAATCTTCTGGAGTTGGTAAGTTTTCTGTTGGGGGGCAGGGGTGAGCTCTGGTTTAGTGCCTGCCCTTGGGGTTTTGGCAGGCCGGTTGTCTTCAGCTGGCTAGGCTGGGTCAGTGCCCTCTCCTTCCCCGGTTAGTGTGCTTATGGCCTCGTTCTGTGTAGTGTCTGCCTTTTGTTCCCGGTTGTTTGTTGAGTTGGTCTTGCTCTTCTTGATGGGGTACTCTGGTAGGGTATCATTTTCTGCAGCTGAGCGTGATGGGCGGTGAGTGGTCTTTTGGCCTTACGCTCTGGATGGCCGGGTTTTTGTGGACTTAGCTGCCGAGGCTTATTCCTTATCCTGAATCGGTGGCTGCCACCCAGTTAGGGTTTTTCTTTTGGTTTTCTCCCCCTTTGTTTGGTTCTTCTCTTCGTCATTAGTTGTAGTCCCTCTCCGCTGCTTCATGTGTCCTACTGTATTTGTCTGATGTTTTCTTCTGTTTTTGCCCTATTGTTTGGTAGGCATGGGACTCCTGTATGTCGTGCTGGGTGCTTTCGCTGATGTGCCGGTGGGTAGGTTTCGCTTGAGTCTCTGTTTGTCCTTCTTTGTGGGTTCTTCTGCTCGTATTCCGGAGGGGGATTCTCCTGTGCTCTACGCTTGTTGGGGTGTGGTTTGTTGCTGTCTTACGCATGCCATGTTGGCGTTGGTCTGCAGCTTTCCTGTGGACAGGGAGTGATTGCGTTTTCTCTGTTTTGGTTTCCTCGGGGCTTTCCAGGTGCCCCTGTTCCAGGACCGGCCTTGCTGGTTTACGGAATGTTCCGCTTGGAATGTAGTTCTCGGCGGAGTTTTCCCTGCAGGTTGTCTCTGGCCACCGAGGGTGTTTGGTGCCTGTGCCCCTGCATATGTGCACTGGTGCGCTAGGGGCTGACGTTTCGGTTGGTTAGGGTTTTTCAGGAGTCGTGCGGCGGACGGGCCTGCTTTCAGTCCCCCGTTGTAGCGCACGGGGAGCGTGCTCTGTTCTCAGATGCGGCTGGTTTGGTTGGTTGTTGGTGTGGTGGTTGTTTTCCGGTGGTGTTGTGGGGTGGTTTACCCTTGGGTCTTGGTAGTCGGTGGGTTTCTGCCATGCTTGGGGTTTTGTTTGCGCTTTTCCCTTGGTGTTGGTTGTGGGACTTTGGGTGCTTGCTTCGGCAGCTCATGTTCGGGAATTGTGAAGATACTGTGTGGGTTGGCATGGCCCCTGCGCTTTGTTGCGCGCTAATTTTGTGATGCTTTTCTTTTCTAGGGTGTGATTTGAGTGATCGTGGGGCGTGTTGTCGGTCTGACATTAGGGGCGTTGTCACTGCTCATATCTCTTTCTTTCGGCTTTCTTCCTGTGTTCGGCTTGTTGCACCTAGTGCTTCGCTGTTTGGAGTTACGATTTATTGCAGGGCTACGTTCCCTGGGGTTGGTGTTGGGTGTTGACACTTTGTCCCGCTCTTTCTCGTAGTTGTTCCGGATGCTGCTCCCTTGGGTGGAGTTGGAGGGTTGCTTGTGTGACCGGCCCGTGGGTCATCGTGGAGAGTGGTGTAATTCTTGGTCTGCTTTGGTGGCTCCTGCGACTTGGTTGCACTCACGGTACGGCGCTTGTGAGTGGTTGGTGTGGAGGTTCCGGGATGTCTACAGTAGAGGAGGGTCCCGGGGGTTTCAAATGTGTCTGTGGATAAGGGATTTGTTTTTTGTTTTTTCAGACCTGGAATGCCCCTTGAAGTTACCTTAAAAGGCTCGGATGTTTTACTTTCCTTAAAGGCAGCGTGGCGGCTCAGTGGTTAGCACTGCTGCCTTGCAGTGCTGGGGACTTGGGTTCAAATCCCACTAAGGACAACAATAAATAAAGTGTTATTATTTTATTTCATTTTCATAGGATGTGATCACGGACGTTAACTGCTGTGTCAACTCTCCAAGGAAGTTTGAGATTTGGGCTGTGTCATCAGTACATCCGAATAATATTCTTAGTGTGTGACGCTGGGTATTCTTCCCCTGTTCGTGTGAGTCATCTACTAAACAATCAAAACAAAACAAAAAAAAGTTGGGTGGCTTTAAACCCGCTGTGCTGCGATCCGTCTCCTTCCATAGGACTGGGTGTGTGATGTGTTTTTGGGTGCCTATTTTGTGCGGCTGCAGGCCCGTCGGTCCGAGACTGTTTGGGCGATCCGGGACACGCAGCTTGTGTTGCATGAGGGTCCGCGAATGACTGTTTGTTTTTCCGGTTGTTGTCCTATTGTTTGACTGGGCGGTGGTGCCCCCCCCCCCCCCCCTTTTATTTTGCTCCCTGCCCCCAATTATTCAGTTTTGGCTTTTTTGTTTGTTTTGGGTTTTTGCTTTTCTTTGATGGGATGGGATGTTGTGAGTTCGGGATTTCGCTCTCTTTTTGTATCGGGGCCGGTTGAGGCGTAGGTGGCTGGATTTCCGGAGAGGGTAGCGCAGTGCGTGGGGCGCTGGCGATCTGCATGTTGTGTTGCTATTTTTGCCCAGTTTGGTGTTTCCCATATGTGTTTTGTTTTGCGTGCGGCTTTCCGCAAGGTGGTGCAAGTGCTGCTGCACTCTTCGGTGTATGGGTCAGAGAGTTGTGTTCACGCAAGAGTTACCTCGGATTTCCTGGAGAGGAAATGTGTTGATGGATTTCCTGGAGAGGAAAAGTGTTGAGCGGATTTCCTGGAGAGGAAAAGTGTTGAGCGGATTTCCTGGAGAGGAAAAGTGTTGAGCGGATTTCCTGGTGAGGAAATGTGTTGAGCGGAGTTCCTGGAGAGGAAATGTGTTGGGTGTTTCCGGGGGGGCTGAGGTGGCCCCAGGTGTTGGCTATCCAGTATCTCTTGGGTGGGGGTCGGAGCCCAGTGTAGGGCTAACTGGTCTCCTCCGTGGCGGTAAGAAGACGGTGAAAGCGGGGTCAACCCGGGGTAGACCTCCACACAGGACAGTGTGGCAGCACCTCTCGGGTTGGCAAGAAGCCAATCGGTGTCTTTGTTACAGTTAAATTGTTATTTATATAAGTAATTTTATAAATAAAGCTGTGGCCGATCCCCACCCATAAAAAAGTTGAATTGTTGTTGTGTCAGTTATTATTTAATTAATTATTGTAATAAGGGGGAGGGGTAGTTATAGCCTGCTAGGAGCTAATTGGGTCTCAACAGTCTGGAGGGGCAAGCTGTGCATAACTAGCTTGCCCCCAGACTGGTGAGCAGTTAAGGGGTTAAGAAATATACAGGCAAGGTTTTTAGCCCCCTCCCCCGCCTGTAAAAACTTGTAGGTAACTATAGTGGTATGTCCCATGGGTGGGGGGGAAGGAGTGCACCAATCAGGGGTTTAATAGTTTCCCGGGCTTTCAGGGGCCCTCCCCTGGGTATTTATAGCTGTGGTGCCTCCCTTCCCCCCCTCAATCTGCCCAGGACCCGGAGTTTTGCCCTCCCTCCCTCCCTTTTTTTATCTCTGTTTATTGTAAGTCACAGCTTGGCGATAAGAAGACGGTGAAAGCGGGGTCAACCCGGGGTAGACCTCCACACAGGACAGTGTGGCAGCACCTCTCGGGTTGGCAAGAAGCCAATCGGTGTCTTTGTTAAAGTTAAATTGTTATTTATATAAGTAATTTTATAAATAAAGCTGTGGCCGATCCCCACCCATAAAAAAGTTGAATTGTTGTTGTGTCAGTTATTATTTAATTAATTATTGTAATAAGGGGGAGGGGTAGTTATAGCCTGCTAGGAGCTAATTGGGTCTCAACAGTCGAACGCCAACGGGACCTACGGGACCGGGCCCTGCTCCTGGACTCCCGGCGACATCTCCTACCACACCCATGATGAGACACAGCGGTTCTGCTCCGACGTGAGCGGCCAGAACCCCGGGAAGACGACCTAGATCTATGCCCATGGGACCTACGCACTGACCCAGTGACACGGTCGAGCGGTGGCTGGCTGACTGGGGGAGCTGGCACTTGTGCAGCAGCAAACAAAGGATGTGGTGGCAGGGGGGCAGTTACACTGTGAGGAGCGCCCTGATGGGGCAGCACCGGGGTTACAGGCGGCAATTGGGAAGGGGGGGGGGTTTGGTAAAAATACCCTGTCCCTCAACTAAACCCTCAACCGCATCCTCAAACAAGGGTCACTATTCTGGTCCTCAGACTGAGAAGGCCGAGGGGGCAAACCACTTGTAGCCCCAGACTTACTGTTACCGGCAACTGGAAGGCCAATGGGGACTGGAAACACAGGGGAAGTCGATGAGGATGCCTGGGAGTTACGTGAAGCCTGGGTGCCCATAGCTATTGTAGCACTACCTGCCGCCTCACTAGCTATCCTGCGGCCAGAGGAAACAGAGCCGCGCTGAGAGAGACGGCCCACATGGACAGGAAGGGGTGGAGCTACCGCACCATCCCGTGTTACTGCGGAACTAGCAGCCTGGGCCCGCTACGAAGATCTCCCCCGTCGGCAGCCGCCGGAAAGGTGAGGGGGACTAGGGCTGAGACAGGAGGGAGGACGGGACTGGCGAGCAGTCCTGCGGCTACGTTGTACAGCCGCAGGAGGCAGAAGAGCACCGTTTGAGGCCGTAAAGGAGACGGCCAGAGCAGCAACAGCAGGGGGATGAACCAGAGCCGGAGCACGTAGCGCAGACGTGTCTCTGATCTCTGCTAGAATGCGGGGGATAAGGGACCTATCAGCCAGCACCCGCTCCCGGAAACTCGACCAAAAGAGCTCGTCAGCCATTATGGGTAAGTGCTTACCTCAAATGCTGGTGAACAAAGAGGGGGAATATCCGGGGGAAGCTATGTATATAACCTGTGGGCGTTCACCTCTGACCCCTCACCATAGCATGCTAGAGTGGGAGGGATATTTCTTTTGCCCAAGCTTAACCCTTCCGTCCCCGCAGTCAGGGTTACCTATGCCTAAACGGCCAGGTAACCTGCAGAACAGAACAATACCGCCATACCATGACTAAATAACAATGCCACACTAAAACAGAACAATACTGCCATACCATGACTAAATAACAACGCCATACTAGGACAATACAATACTGCCATACCGTGACTGAACAACAACACCAGAACAGAACAATACTGCCATACCATGACTGAATAACAACACCATACCAGAACAGAACAATACTGCCATATCGTGACTGAATAACAACACCATACCAGAACAGAACAATACTGCCATATCATGACTGAATAACAATGCCATACTAGAACAGAACAATACTGCCATACCGTGACTGAATAACAACACCATACCAGAACAGAACAATACTGCCATACCATGACGGAATAACAACGCCATAACAGAACAGAACAATACTGCCATATCGTGACTGAATAACAACACCATACCAGAACAGAACAATACTGCCATACTGTGACTGAATAACAACGCCATACCAAAACAGAACAATACCCCATACATTGACTGAATAACAACGCCATACTAGAACAGAACAATACCGCCATACCATGACTGAATAACAACACCATACCAGAACAGAACAATACTGCCATACCATGACTGAATAACAACGCCATACCAAAACAGAACAATACCCCATACATTGACTGAATAACAACGCCATACTAGAACAGAACAATACCGCCATACCATGACTGAATAACAACACCATACCAGAACAGAATAATACTGCCATACCATGACGGAATAACAACACCATACCAGAACAGAACAATACTGCCATACCGTGACTGAATAACAACGCCATACCAGAACAGAACAATACTGCCATACCATGACTGAATAACAACACCATACCAGAACAGAACAATACTGCCATACTGTGACTGAATAACAACACCATACCAGAACAGAACAATACTGCCATACCATGACTGAATAACAACACCATACCAGAACAGAACAATACTGCCATACCATGACTGAATAACAACACCATACCAGAACAGAACAATACTGCCATACCATGACGGAATAACAACGCCATAACAGAACAGAACAATACTGCCATATCGTGACTGAATAACAACACCATACCAGAACAGAACAATTCTGCCATACCATGACGGAATAACAACGCCATACCAGAACAGAACAATACTGCCATACCGTGACTGAATAACAACACCATACCAGAACAGAACAATACTGCCATACCGTGACTGAATAACGATGCCATACTAGAACAGAACAATACTGCCATACCATGACTGAATAACAACACCATACCAGAACAGAACAATACTGCCATATCGTGACTGAACAACAACACCATACCAGAACAGAACAATACTGCCATATCATGACTGAATAACAATGCCATACTAGAACAGAACAATACTGCCATACCGTGACTGAATAACAACACCATACCAGAACAGAACAATACTGCCATAACATGACGGAATAACAACGCCATAACAGAACAGAACAATACTGCCATATCGTGACTGAATAACAACACCATACCAGAACAGAACAATACTGCCATACTGTGACTGAATAACAACGCCATACCAAAACAGAACAATACCCCATACATTGACTGAATAACAACGCCATACTAGAACAGAACAATACAGCCATACCATGACTGAATAATAGTGTTGCTCGCGAATATTCGCAATTCGAATATTATTCGCGAATATCGCATATTCGCGAATTCACGAATTTCGCGAATATAGCGCTATATATTCGTAATTACGAATATTCGTTTTTTTTTTTTTTGTTTTTTTTTCCTTCACAGTACACATCAGTGATCATCCCTCTCTGCTTCCAGCTTGTGTGGTGTAAAGAAGGCTGTAATACTACTGTGTGAGACTGGTGTGCGAAAATTCGCATATGCGAACATTCGCATATGCAAAGTTTCGCATATGCGAATTTTCACATATGTTATTTTTCGCATATGCGTATTTTCGCATACGCGAAAATAAAACGAGGATATAACGAATATGCGAATATTCGCGAATATATGACGAATATTCGTCCATATATTCGCGAATATTCGCAAATTCGAATATGGTCTATGCCGCTCAACACTACTGAATAACAACACCATACCAGAACAGAACAATACTGCCATACCATGACTGAATAACAACGCCATACCAAAACAGAACAATACCCCATACATTGACTGAATAACAACGCCATACTAGAACAGAACAATACCGCCATACCATGACTGAATAACAACACCATACCAGAACAGAATAATACTGCCATACCATGACGGAATAACAACACCATACCAGAACAGAACAATACTGCCATACCGTGACTGAATAACAACGCCATACCAGAACAGAACAATACTGCCATACCATGACTGAATAACAACACCATACCAGAACAGAACAATACTGCCATACCGTATCTGAATAACAACGCCATACCAGAATAGAACAATACTGCCATACCGTGACTGAATAACAACGCTATACCAGAACAGAACAATACTGCCATACCATGACTGAATAACAATGCCATACCAGAACAGAACAATACTGCCATACCGTGACTGAATAACAACACCATACCAGAACAGAACAATACTGCCATACCATGACTGAATAACAACACCATACCAGAACAGAACAATACTGCCATACCATGACTGAATAACAACACCATACCAGAACAGAACAATACTGCCATACCATGACGGAATAACAACGCCACAACAGAACAGAACAATACTGCCATATCGTGACTGAATAACAACACCATACCAGAACAGAACAATACTGCCATACCATGACGGAATAACAACGCCATACCAGAACAGAACAATACTGCCATACCGTGACTGAATAACAACACCATACCAGAACAGAACAATACTGCCATACCGTGACTGAATAACAACACCATACCAGAACAGAACAATACTGCCATACCGTGACTGAATAAGAACGCCATACCAGAACAGAACAATTCTGCCACACCATTGTGGTAGCCCTTGGGGGGGTGTATGGTAGTGGTGGTATGGTAGAGGTATATAAGGGGTAATGTTAACCCTAAAAGAATTTGTGACGCCAGGCTGAGGGCTGGTATGCTGAATCACTGTTCCGGCCTTTTGCCGCCCTTCCCAGTAACGGCAGGTGCATAAAATAACTGAAGGTCCACAAGGAGATTTGAACTTGAATTTTAATAACGTTTACTGAAGTGCTTGCAATATTCACGGCACAGTAACAGTCTCATACAAACAGTCCTTTGGTTGCTTAGTGACTGGCAGTAGTTGCGGACCTTGAGCTAGACAATAAGTCTCTGAATTTAGGAAGAGATTTGCAGATCCGTCCGGATTTAGGGGAGTTATTAGGTCCGGTGATGCTGCAGAGTGTTTGGAAATTGATACACTCTATAATTATATTGTTCAGCCGTTGCCGCAAGGCTCAGGCCTAACTCACTGCGATTACTGCTGTACAGGTCTTCTCTCATCAAGAGCACAGGAGCAAGAGAGAGAAACATGGCCGCCGCTCCCTTATATGGGCAGGGGGCGGGGCGAATCTGATTGGTCCGAATGTCTGCCATTCACCATTACATGGTGTGATGGGATTGCTTACGTCACAGGGCCTCCAAAGGTCCTTAAGCTAAATACCATAGAGTTCACCTAGTCACATGACCCGCAGGTCCTGCACGCTAATGGAAACAAGTAATTAACCATTTATTTACATCTGTTATTCTATTTACATTAATCTATGCATAAATTACTAATTATATACTAGAATAGAGGCGACTAGGGGTAGACTGACTAATAGGGATCCCTAAGTCCTAGGGACTCTGGCTATGGGGACCCATAAATAAACAAGTACCGTATAGAATGCGGTACTGGGACACCACAAAATGACTGTACAACAACACCATACCAGAACAGAACAATACTGCCATACCAGGACGAAATAACAATGCCATAACAGAACAGAACAATACTGCCATACCGTGACTGAATAACAACACCATACCAGAACAATGAGGGACATTTATCAATGTTTGCTTATGTATTCTTTTTTTTTTGTCATTTTTTCCTTACTGTTTTTTTGCTTATGTGTGACTTATTTATCAACTGGTTTCATCCTGTTGATAATTTTCTTTCACGTAAGCAATTTTTCCTTTTTTACTTTGGTTGTAGCTTTTTCTGCTCCATGTTTGAGCTGGAGTAAATTTAGTCAATTTTTAACCCTGTTGCGACTTTTTTTTGCGCAGTTGCGACTGTCGCAGTTAATAAATACCTGACTACCCGTAGTCCATTTTAAAATTATTACTACGTAGTTAATTTTTGAAAAACTTGCTTTTCTCGCTTTCCAGTCAAAATGTCGCACGAAAAATCGCGTAGTCGCAGTTGCGACAATTTTGCGACAATTATAGTAAAGAAAACCTGACTAAACCCGTTGATAAATGTCCATAAATATGTCCATAATGTGACTGAATAACACTGCCATACCAAAACAGAACAATACCACCATAGTGTGACACCACAGTTCTTCCCCTGCTGTAAAGTAATGTTTGATATATATATTGTGACGATCCGTCTTGGGGATTAGCTCTGGGATCGTCCTGGTCACTTGCCACGGGACACGTTCCTCACAATAACACCACAGACCACAGTTCCGCATACAAGTCTGGCTCCTCGCCAGCTTTATTTCTACAGGTTGAAGGTAAAACAAAACATAAACAGGAACAAAATAAAGTCCTAGACCGTCTGGTCACTGACTACACATATCAGCATGCCCTGACTACAAACTGGTGAGCTACCCTCAGCCAGTTAACCCCTTAAGGACCGAGCCCTTTTTCACCTTAAGGACCAGAGCATTTTTTGAACATCTGACCCACTGTCATTTTAAACATTAATAACTCTGGAATGCTTTTAGTTATCATTCTGATTCCGAGATTATTTTTTCGTGACATATTCTACTTTAACTTAGTTTTAAAATTTTATGGTAACTTGCATCCTTTCTTGGTGAAAAATCCCCAAATTTGATGAAAAAAATGAAAATTTTGCATTTTTCTAACTTTGAAGCTCTCTGCTTGTAAGGAAAATGGATATTCAAAATAAAATTTTGGGTTCACATATACAATATGTCTACTTTATGTTTGCATCAAAGAGTTTTTACTTTTGGAAGACACCAGAGGGTTTCAAAGTTCAGCAGCAATTTTGAAATTTTTCACAAAATTTTCAAACTCACAATTTTTCAGGGACCAGTTCAGTTTTGAAGTGGATTTGAAGGGTCTTCATATTAGAAATACCCCATAAAAGACCCCATTATAAAAACTACACCCCCAAAGTATTCAAAATGACATTCAGTAAGTGTATTAACCCTTTAGGTGTCTCACAGGAACAGCAGCAAAGTGAAGGAGAAAATTCACAATCTTCATTTTTTACACTCGTAAGTTCTTGTAGACCCAATTTTTGAATTTTTGCAAGGGGTAAAAAGGAGAAAATTTTTACTTGTATTTGAAACCCAATTTCTCTCCAGTAAGCACATACCTCATATGTCTATGTTAATTGTTCAGCGGGCGCAGTAGAGGGCTCAGAAGAGAAGGAGCGACAAATGGTTTTTGGGGGGCATGTCACCTTTAGGAAGCCCCTATGGTGCCAGGACAGCAAAAAAAAAAAGCCCACATGGCATACCATTTTGGAAACTAGACCCCTTGGGGAACGTAACAAGGGGTAAAGTGAACCTTAATACCCCACAGGTGATTCACGACTTTTGTATATGTAAAAAAAAAAAAAATGTTTTTACCTAAAATGCTTGGTTTCCCAAAAATTTTACATTTTTAAAAAGGATAATAGCAGAAAATACCCCCCAAAATTTGAAGCCAAATTTCTCCCGATTCAGAAAACACTCCATATGGGGGTGAAAAGTGCTCTGCTGGCGCACTACAGGTCTCAGAAGAGAAGGAGTCACATTTGGCTTTTTGAAAGCAAATTTTGCTCTGGGGGCATGCCGCATTTAGGAAGCCCCTATGGTGCCAGAACAGCAAAAAAAAAAAAAACACATGGCATACTATTTTGGAAACTAGACCCCTCGGGGAACGTAACAAGGGGTAATGTGAACCTTAATACGCTACAGGTGTTTCACGACTTTTGCATATGCAAAAAAATTTTTTTTTTTTTTTTACCTAAAATGCTTGTTTTCCCAAAAATTTTACATTTTTAAAAAGGGTAATAGCAGAAAATACCCCCCAAAATTTGTAACACAATTTCTCCCAGGTACGGCGATACCCCATATGTGGCCCTAAACTGTTGCCTTGAAAGATGACAGGGCTCCAAAGTGAGAGCGCCATGCGCATTTGAGGCCTAAATTATGGACTTGCATAGGGGTGGACATAGGGGTATTTTACGCCAGTGATTCCCAAACAGGGTGCCTCCAGCTGTTGTAAAACTCCCAGCATGCCTAAACAGTCAGTGGCTATCTGGCAATACTGGGAGTAGTTGTTTTGCAACAGCTGGAGGCTCCGTTTTGGAAACAGTGGCGTACCAGACGTTTTTCATTTTTATTGGGGAGGGGAGGGGGGCTGTGTAGGGGTATGTGTATATGTAGTGTTTTTTACATTTTATTTTATTTTGTGTTAGTGCAGTATAGTGTAGTGTTTTTAGGGTACAGTCGCACGGGCGGGGGTTCACAGCAGTTTCTCGCTGGCAGTTTGAGCTGCGACAGAAAATTTGCCGCAGCTCAAACTTGCAGCCGGATACTTACTGTAAACCTCCGCCCATGTGAGTGTACCCTGTACGTTCACATTGGGGAGGGGGGAACATCCAGCTGTTGCAAAACTACAACTCCCAGCATGTACGGTCTGTCAGTGCATGCTGGGAGTTGTAGTTTTGCAACAGCTGGAGGCACACTGGTTGTGAAACACCGAGTTTGGTAACAAACTCAGTGTTTTGCAACCAGTGTGCCTTCAGCTGTTGCAAAAGCTACAACCCCCAGCATGTACGGACAGCGGAAGGGCATGCTGGGTCTTGTAGTTATGCAACAGCTGGAGGCATACTACTTTGGCTGGGGATGCTGGGGATTGTAGCTATGCAACAGCTGGAGACACACTGGTTTGCTACTTAACTCTGTGTGCCTTCAGCTGTTGCAAAACTACAACTCTCAGCAGTCACCGACAGCCAACGAGCATGCTGGGAGTTGTAGTTATGCAATCAGCAGATGCACCACTACAACTTCCAGCATGCACTTTAGCTGATTGTGCAAGCTGGGAGTTGTAGTTATACAACAGCAGGTACACTTTTCCATAGAAAAAATGTGCCTCCAGCTGTTGCAAAACTATAAGTCCCAGCATGCCCATAAGGGAATGCTGGGAGTTGTGGTGGTCTGCCTCCTGCTGTTGCATAACTACAGCTCCCAGCATGCCCTTTTTGCATGCTGTGAGCTGTTGCTAAGCAACAGCAGGAGGCTGTCACTCACCTCCTGCTGCTGCTCCACGCCGCCGCGGAGGTCAGTCCCTCGCCGCCACCGTCGCTGCTCCTGGGGCCCTGATCCCAACATTGACGCCGGGGATCGGGGTCCCCAGCTCCCGGGGTCTTCTTCCCGCACCCGGGAAGAGGGGCGGAGCGGGTTGCGGGAGCGACACCCCCCTGATTGGCGAATCAGGGCGATCGTGAGGTGACACCATTGCCACCAGTGCCGTCTCTGACGGCCCCGATCAGCCAGTAATTCCTGTTCACCGGGTCACTGGAGACCCGATTGACCCAGAATCGCCGCAGATCGCTGGACTGAATTGTCCAGCGATCTGCGGCCATCGCTGACATGGGGGGGGGCATAATTACCCCCCTGGGCGATATGCCGCGATGCCTGCTGAACGATTTCAGCAGGCATCTCACACTGGCTCCGCTCCGGCTAGCGTCGGGGGGCTGAGAATGGACAGGACGTACTCCTACGTCCTCGGTCCTTAAGGACTCGGAAACGGGGGCGTAGGAGTATGTCCATTGTCCTTAAGGGGTTAAACACACTTCCCCTTCCTGATACCTCATTAATCAGGCCACAGGTGGATTCTCCAGGGTTAACAAGGGAAATACACCCTTTCCTTGCCACACTGACACAATACATATATATATATATATATATATATATATATATATACATACAGTGACCCCCCGACCTACGATGGCCCCGACATACGATAATTTCAAGATACGATGGTCTCTCAGAGGCAGCAACAACATACGATGCTTTTGTTTGTCGGGGCCATCGCATAAACGGCTGTCCGGCAGCGCAGACTGCTTCAGCTGCCACCGGATAGTCGTTTACGGTGTGCCCTGACGATCACTGACATGTCCTTGGGGCTCCGGCACATCTCTTCGGGGTCCCCTGCTACGCCGGTGCTCTCCTTCAACGTCATCACGTCGTCGCGCACGCCGTCCCGTCATCCAATAGAGAGCGACAGAGAGCGAGGATCCCGGGCAGCAGAGACGTTCCGGCGCGACGGGGACACCCCGGGGATGCGGCGACAGCGATGGAGAGCGACATCCAGGGCAGCGGTGACGGTTCGGAGCGGTGGGAACATGTGAGTATAACCTCCTATACTTTACATTGCACGGATCCTTCAACATACGATGGTTCATTTGGAACGGATTACCATCGTACGTTGAGGGACCACTGTATATACACACACATAAATATTTATACATATACACATAAATCTCTAACTTTCTATAACTCCCTTCCACGCAAGATATATATATATATATATATATATATATATATATATATATCATGTTTGTTTGTCTTGCGCGCAGGACCAGAGTGGGGGGCTGTTAGGGACTCTTCTGCCAGCCCAGTGTGCCCACAGCAACATACCTGCTGCAGATGGAGCAGCGCCCCCATCAAGAGGGCACTGTAGGCGGTTGCCTATCTTGCTTATAGCTGTAACCGGCCCTGCAGATGCAGTGGCCCCTCGACCTACGATGGCCCTGACATACGATCATTTCAACATGCGATGGCCTCTCAGAGGCAGCATCAACATACAATGCTTTTGTATGTCAGGGCCATCGCATAAACAGCTATCCGGCAGGGCAGACTGCTTCAACTGCCACCGGATAGCCATTTACGGTGCCCCGTGAGCTCCGGTGATGTCTCTTACCTGTCCTTGGGGCTTCGGCACGTCCTCTTCGGGATCCCCTGCATCGTCAGCGCTCTCCATCGTCGTCATCACGTCGCTGTGCACGTGTTGTAGTTTTGCAACATCTGGAGGTCCGCAGGTTGTAGACCACTGTCCTATACTTTACATTGCACGGATCCCTCAACATGCGATGGTTTCAACAAACGATGGTCCGTTTGGAACGGATTACCATCGTATGTTGAGGGACCACTGTGTATATATATATATTATATATATATATATATATATATATATATATATATATATATATATATATATACAGTCCATATAAAGCAGCACATCCAGTATTGATAGTTAAAGTATGACGGCAGCACACCAAAGTAGTGAATCAATAAAGTGTTACTTTATTCCAGGGATATAGAGACAACGTTTCAGCGGTCTCTCACCGCCATTTTCAAGTGAGAGACCGCTGAAACGTTGTCTCTATATCCCTGGAATAAAGTAACACTTTATTGATTCACTACTTTGGTGTGCTGCCGTCATACTTTAACTATATATATATATATATATATTTATATATACTGCTTATTAGTGCACAAACCCCTCTTGGTGGTCATTAATGTGAACTGTGCTCCAGTACCCCAATCTGTATACAAAGATTTACCCTACCTTAAATAATACTGTAACTGAATATCCCCACACCAAGACTAGATAACACCGCCATACCAGGGCTGAACAATACCACCATACCAAGACTGGATAATACCGCCACACCAGAAGTGAAAAATACCACCATACCATGACTGGATACAATGCCATACCATGACTGAACAATATCACCATACCATGACTGGATAACACCGCCATACCAGAACTGAGCAATACCACCATACCAAGACTAGATAACACCGCCATAACGGCTGAACAATACCACCATACCAAGACTGGATAACACCACTATACCAGAATTTTCACCTTAACCTGTTGGGGACGGAGGGCGTACCTATACGCCCTCCGCCCACTCCCTTTCTATAACGTCTAACAACGGGCGGGACCCGTGGCTAATAGCGCGCGGCACTGAACGCGGTGCCGCGCACCATTAACCCTTTCTATAGTGAAAGTAAGACATTGCCGGTCAGCTCAGTGGGCTGTTCGAGATCGCCGTGATGAAATCGCCACATCCCGAACAGCTTACAGGACAGCAGGAGGGTCCCTACCTTCCTCCTCGCTGTCCGATTACCAAATGACTGCTCAGTGCCTGAGATCCAGGCATGAGCAGTCAAGCGGCAGAATCATCAATCAATGGTTTCCTATGAGAAACCATTGATCAATGTAAGAGATCAGTGTGTGCAGTGTTATAGGTCCCTATGGGAGCTATAACACTGCAAAAAAAAAGTGAATAAAGATCATTAAACCCCATTTAAAAAAAAAAAACTGTAAATAAAAATAAACATATATGGTATCACCGCGTGCGGAAATGTCCAAATTATAAAAATATATTGTTAATTAAACCACACGGTCAATGGCGTACGCGCAAAAAAATTCCAAAGTCCAAAATAGCGTATGTTTTGTCACTTTTTATATCATGAAAAAATGAATAAAAAGTGATGAAAAAGTCTAATCAATCCGTTAATGGTACCGCTAAAAACTTCAGATCACAGCGCAAAAAATGAGCCCTCACATCCCCCCCGTATGCCAAAAATGAAAAAGTTATAGGGGTCAGAAGATGCAAGTAGTTATGATTTTTTTCAGAAGTACGACAAAATCAAACCTATATAAGTAGGGTATCATTTTAATCGTATGGACCTACAGAATAATGATAAGGTGTCATGTTTACCGAAAAATGTACTGCATAGAAACGGAAGCCCCCAAAACAAAATGGCGTTTTTTCTTCAATTTCGTCGCACAATGATTCTTTTTCAGTTTTTCTGTAGATTTTTGGGTAAAATGACGGATGTCACTGCAAAGTAGAATTGGTGGCGCAAAAAATAAGCCATCATGTGGATTTTTAGGTGCAGAATTGAAAGGGTTATGATTTTTAAAAGGTGAGGAGGAAAAAACGAAAATGCAAAAACCGAAAAACCCTCAGTCCTTAAGGGGTTTACATAGTGGTACATTTTTGTCATTACTTGTATCCTTTCTTGGTGAAAAATCCCCAGATTTCATGAAAATTAAGAACATTATGCATTTTTCTAAATTTGAAACTTTCTGCTTGTAAGGAAAATGGACATCCCAAATAAATGTAATATTTATACACATATACAATATGTCTACTATATGTTGGCATCATAAAGTTGACACGTTTCTACTTTTTGAAGACATCAGAGGGCTTCAAAGTATAGCAGCAATTGTCAAAATGTTCACGAAAAATTCAAAATCAGAATTTTTCAGGGACCAGTTAAGTTTGAAGTGGATTTGAGGGGCCTTTCTGTGATAAATACCCCACAAATGACCCCATTATAGAAACTACACCCCTCAAAGTATTCAAAATGACATTCAGAAAGTTTGTTAACCCTTTAGGTGTTTCACAGGAATAGAAGCAAAGGGAAGGAGAAAATTCAAAATCTTAATTTTTTACACTTTTTACATGTAGAGCCATTTTTTTGAATTTTTACAAGGGGTAAAAGAGGAGAAATCCCTCCAAAATTTGTAACCCACTTTCTCTTGAGTAAGGAAATACCTCATATGTGGATGTAAAGTGCTCTGCGTGCGCAGTGGAGGGCTCAGAAGGGAAGGAGCGACAATGGGATTTTGGAGAGCGAATTTTGCTGAAATGGTTTTTGGGGGGCCATATCGCATTTAGGCTAGGTTCACACTACGGAATCTCTGGGCAGAATTTCTGCTGGAGATTTATCCGGGAACACTAGAACCGCACGGACTGCATTGCCGTACCCATAGACGGCAATGCATTTCTGGGTGGATATTTTGGGAGATCTGCTCAGAAATGCATTGACATCTATGGGGATGGCAATTTAGTCCACGCGGTCCCAGTGCCGTCGGCTTGTTCTCTGGCAGAAATTCTGCCAAGAAATTCCACAGTGTGAATCCAGCATTAGGAAGTTCCTATGGTGCCAGAACAAAAAACAAAACAAAACACATGGCACACTATTTGGGAAACAACACCACTCAAGGAACCTAACAAGAGGTACAGTGAGCCTTAACACCCCACAGGTGTTTAACGACTTTTCGTTAAAGTCAGAGGATGTGTAAAGGATATTTTTTTTCCCACTAAAATGCTGTTTTTCCCCCAAATTTTACATTTTTACATGGGGTGATAGGAGAAAATGCCCCCCAAAATTTGTAACCCCATTTGGAAATATCCCATATGTGGATGTAAAGTGCTCTGCTGGAAAACTACAATGCTCAGAAGAGAAGGAGCGCCATTGAGCTTTTGGAGAGAGAATTTGTTTGGAATGGAAGTAGGGGGCCATGTGCGTTTACAAAGCCCCCCGTGGTGCCAGAACAGTGGACTCCCCATATGTGACCCCATTTTGGAAACTACACCCCTCACAGAATTTAATAAGGGGTGCAGTGAGCATTTACACCCCACTGGCGTTTGACAGATCTTTGGAACAGTGGGCTGTACAAATTGTTCCAAAAATCTGTCAGACACCTGTGGGGCGTAAATGCTCATTGTACATTACGTGAGGGGTGTAGTTTCCAAAATGGGGTCACATGTGTGCGTGGTTGGGGGGGGGTTCATTGTTCTGGCACCATCCGGACCAATTTTCTCTCCAAAAACCCAATGGCACTCCTCTTCTGAGCATTGTAGTGCGCCCGCAGAGCACTTTACATCCACTTATGGGGTATGTTCTTACTCAGAAGAAATGGGGTTACACATATTGGGGGGCTTTTTTCCTATTTTCTTTTGTGAAAAATTTAGGGTAACACCAGCATTTTAGTGGAATTTTTTTTTTTCATTTTCCCGTCCAACTTTAACAAAAATTTGTCAAACACCTGTGGAGTGTTAAGGCTCACTATACCCCTTGTTACGTTCCGTGGGGGGTGTAGTTTCCAAAATGGGGTCACACGTGGGTATTTATTTTTTTGCGTTCATGTCAGAACCGCTGTAAAATTAGCCATCCTTGTGCAAATCACCAATCTAGGCCTTAAATGTACATTGTGCGCTCTCACTCCTGAGCCTTGTTGTGCGCCTGCAGAGCATTTTACGTCCACATATGGGGTATTTCCATACTCAAGAGGAATTGTGTTACAAATTTTCCTTTTACCTCTTGTGAAAATGAAAAGTATGGGGCAACGCCAGCATATTAGTGTAACATTTTTTCTTTTTTTTTACGCTAACAGGCTGGTGTAGATCCCAACTTTTCCTTTTCATACGAGGTAAAAGGATAAAAAAGCCCCCCAAAATTTGTAACTCAATTGCTCCCGTGTACGGAAATACCCCGTATGTGGCCCTAAACTATTTCCATGAAAAACGACAGGGCTCTGAAGTGAGAGAGCGCCATGCGCATTTGAGGCCTAAATTAGGGATTTGCATAGGGGTGGACTCGGATGCAAGCGTTACAATTGCCACCACTACCAAAAATATTCTATGCCAGTGATTCCCAAACAGGGTGCCTCCAGCTTTTGCTCTAAACTCCCAGTATGCCGGCACAGTCAGTGGCTGTCCTGCAATGCTGAGAGTTGTTGTTTTACAACAGCTGGAGGCTCCGTTTTGGAAACAGTGCCGTACGAGACATTTTTCATTTTTATTGGGGGGTATTTAACCTTTATTATGTGTTAGTTTAGTGTTTTTAGGGTACATTCACACCTGCGGGGGTTTACGGTAAGTTTCCTGCTAGGAGTTGGAGCTGTGGTGGAAAATTTTCCGCAGCTTAAACTTAAAGCAGGAAACTCACTGTAAACCCACCCGTATGATTGTACCCTGTACATTCACATGGGGGGGACAAACCTCCAGCTGTTGCAAAATTACAACTCCCAGCATGCACTTGCAGACCGTGCATGCTGGGAGTTATAGTTTTGCAACAGCTGGAGACGCACTGGTTGGAAACCTGGAGTTGGGTACTGTTACCTAACTCAGTATTTTCCAACCAGTGTGCCTCCAACTGTTGCAAAAATACAACTCCTGGCATGTACTGATCGCCGAAGGGCATGCTGGGAGTTGTGGTTGTGCAACAGCTGGAGGCACGCAACTACAACTCCCAGCTTGCCGAGACAGCCGTTTGCATGTGCATGCTGGGAGTTGTAGTTTTGCAAGATTTAGAGGGCCACGGTTTGTAGAGCACCGCACAGTGATCTCCAAACTGTGGCCCTCCAGATGTTGCCAAACTACAAATCCCAGCATGCTCAGACAGCAAACTGCTGGACTGAAAACACGTGGTGTTCGGCAAAGTCGTTGAAGGCTACGAAGTTGTAAAGAAGTAAATCTAAATCTTGCAGAACTACAAATCCCAGCATGCCCAAACAGCAACCGATTGTGTAAGAGTGCTGGGAGTTATAGTTTTGCAACTTCTGGAGGGCTACAGATTAGAGACCACTGTACAGTGGTCTCCAAACTGTGGCCTTCCAAATGTTGCTAGGCAACAACTCATCGTGTCCGTTGCAGGATCGCCGCCGCCGCATGCAGAGGAGCCGCCCGCCGCCGATCGTCGCCGCTCCCAGCACAGTTCCCCCGCTCTGCCCGGAAAACCGTGGGTGGGCAGAGCGGGGGAACCAAACTTTAAACCCCCCCCCCCTTCCCCCGATCTGCTATTGGTCGGTCGCTTCTGACCGACCAATAGCAGGGATAGGAGGGGTGGCAGCCCTGCCACCTCACTCCTATCCCTTCAGGGGAATCTGGGGTGTCTTGGACAGCAACGTTCCTCCTTATTTATGGGTCACTGGAGACCCGTATGACCCAGAATCGCCGCAGATCGCTGGACAATCCCCTCCAGGCGTTGGCACGGGATGCCTGCTGAATTAGCAGCGGGGACCGGATTTACCACGGGCGTACAGGTATGTCCTGAATGATAGGACATGCAGGGGGTATGCATACGCCCTGCATCCCCAAGAGGTTAAAAATTAAAGAAGCCATCTGATTGGTTGTTATAGGCAACTGGTCCACTTTTCCTCTTCACAGGTTTTGATAAATCTCCCTCAATGTTTTTGGCAAAAATGCCACAAAGATGGCATCTTGGGAGAAAATAAATGAGGGGGCAGTTTTTTAAGGTGTTTTTTTTATTTTTGGCCAAAAAAAACTCAAACTAAAATTGTGTCTGTTCCTGGGCTGGGATTAAACACAATTTACGTGTGGTGTTTTTTAAAGGAGTACTGCAGCGGCATATGACTTATCCCCCATCCGCAGGATAGGTGATAAGTGTTTGAGCGCTGAGGGTCCGACCGCCGGGACCCCCCACGATCTTCCATACCGGACCCGGCACTGCTGCGGCTCTGCGCGTCTAGTGCTTGTGTCGTCGATCTCACTGAGGTCGACAGACTTGCCCCCTCCATTCAGTTCTATGGGAGAGGCGGAGATGCGCGAAAGCTGCCTCTCCATCTCTCATGGAGGGGTCGTGAGGCACGGCCAACATGCCTCCTACACGGGGAGAGTAACGGCAGAGCCAGGGCCCGCTACAGGAGATCAAGGGGTGTCCCAGCGGTCGGACTCCTCGAGATCAAACACTTATCCCCTATCCTGCGGATGGCTGCGCTGCCTGGACGTCTGACAACTGATGTTCTTCTGCTCCGCAACGTCAGGGGCGTCATTCGTCAGATGTCCCGGCAGCCAGCGATGCTCATTGCTCATTGAGCCTCCTGAAGGCCCAGGCTGTTGGGGCCACCAAATGATATTACAAATACTGAGTGTCTGGTTAGGAGAAACAAATATAACACACCCACAGGGAGTAGCACCATTTTAATAAAAATTGCCAAAAATTTCTTGGATAACAGCAGAATATGTTAAAAAGCTTTTTTTTTTCTTTTTTTCAGCCAATCAGAGAGCAGCACTACTCAAATAGAACTCCCAGGAGGTAACAGCGTGTCACACATGTGATGTCATAACCATTGTCCACCAGGGAGCAGCACTGAGCAGAAATAACACGGCTCCTGCTCATTGTTCATCAGTCAGAGGCCGATGCCGGACGCTGTACCCGGGAATGGAGACTCATACACATGACTGTGACTGCTGGTAAGTGTCATATTGTTGTGTCCTAAAGGTCTTTAGTGCAGTTCCATGTGCATTTCTATAATAAACATGTAGATAATCTATCTTTTCTTTTCCTATCTTAGATGCAGTATTTCCAGCATGTGGAGTCGCATTTCCGGACCTACAGCAAGAAGTTGGATGAAGACATAACCCCTGGAATCACGCACATACACAGATACTTTGCCCAAATTCTAGAGGTAACCTCCTTTAGTATGCCCAGAGGAAGGGCAGTACAGTAGCCATGGATTCCCTACAGGTTTCCTCCCCTCTGGAGGTTTTTCCTGTCCTGAGTATTAGTTACTGTTCGCTCTTAGTGAGTGATGGAGGTTACATAAAATCCCTACACAAACATTGTAAGAAATAATAAAGTTCCCCCTTTTTTAAACCATTCTTTGACTTGTTTGACTCATTTATTTTATTTCTGTGTGCGAAAAATCAGGTTAGCAAAATGGATGACATGAGTTTTTTTCTATTTTAAGTGTCCAAAGCTTCTCTCCTGTGCGATCTGCACAATTTGGTGCGGAGAGAGGCAGCTGATCGTCCGGCCAATAGCAGCCGGCAGGGGAGGGGTTAACGGCCCCTTCTCGCGGCTCTGCTTGCTCCCTGAGTTCATTCAGCGGCCAGAGCTGCGAGAAGGAGCCAGGGACCCCCCCTCTGTGAAGATCGGAGCCCCTCACAGAGGAAGACCCCCCTTAGAGCAGGGAGAGAGTACAGCCCCAGGGACAGGTAGGGTTAACCAGTAAAAAAAAGTAAAAAGTAAAGTAAAAAAAAAAGTTAAACATTTTTCCCCCCCCCTGACCCCCTAATAGGACCTAAATGGTCCGCAACAATTTTTTTAGTGTGACCCGGGCCCTATTTGGGATTCAGGGCGCTGCATTTGGCCATTTTTTTTTTTTTTTGGCTGCAGCGCTTCCCCCCCCCCCCCCATACAGTTAGTTACACCAATCACACACACTACATACTCACCCCCACACACACACCCGCCACCCCCGCCACCAACCCCCCCCCCCCCCCACCACCGTAGAAAAAAGGCAGTGGCTCACCAGGCATTTTCGGCAGCGGAGGCATACGCTTTTCTTGCCTCCGACTCCGAATCTGTCAGTGAGGACGATGAAGATCCAACATTCCTGTGTTCTTCATCGTCCTCCTCATCATCTAGTACTGATGATGAGTCACCTATACGGCGGCGAAGACGCCGCCAGGCGAGGCCACGCACCCCCCATGATGGTGGCCCAGTGGCCGGCACTAGTGCGAGTGGTGATGCTGCTCGTACTTGGAGTCCCACCCCCCAGACAAGTTTACCAGAGCCCCCTTCCGGTGAACCTGTCTGGGGACCCTCAGAGGCTTATCAGCCACGGGTTCCGGAGTTTGTTGGCGACTCCGGAATCCGGATTGACAATTCTGGATTCACTGAAATTGACTATTTCAGTTATTTTTTCAGTGACAGTTTTGTCAATCACACGGTGGAGCAGACGAATCTGTACACCAGGCAGTTCATCGCCCACCACCCTGATTCTGTTTTGGCCAGGCCCAATGAATGGTACGCCATTGATGCAGCAGAGATGACGACATTTTGGGGCCTCTTGCTGCATATGGGCCTGGTCAAAAAACCAAGTGTCAGACAGTACTGGAGCAGGGACATCTTCTACCAGACCCCGCTTTACAGTATGGTCATGGCACGGAGGCGGTTCGAGGCCATTCAGAAATGCCTGCATTATGCAGATAATGCGGCATGTCCGCCCCGAGGTGATCCCGCCCATGAACGGCTTTACAAAGTGAGGCCGGTCATCGATCACTTTGGGGCCAAATTTTTGGAGGCCTACGTACCCCTCAGGGAGCTCTCTGTTGATGAGTCTCTTATCAGTTTTAAGGGGAGACTCATCTTCCGCCAGTATATTCCCTCGAAGCGGGCGCGGTATGGCGTGAAGCTCTATAAACTTTGTGAGAGTACCTCCGGGTATGAGTGTATGAGGGACGAAATTCCCGTATTGAACCCCCAGATTGTTCCCCCACTCTGGGTGTTAGCAAGAAAATCATTTGGGAGCTTGTGCACCCTTTGCTGGATAAGGGTTACCACGTGTACGTGGACAA
This sequence comes from Hyla sarda, assembly GCF_029499605.1. Taxonomy (NCBI): domain Eukaryota; kingdom Metazoa; phylum Chordata; class Amphibia; order Anura; family Hylidae; genus Hyla; species Hyla sarda. The sequence continues at coordinate 423,928,499 of NC_079191.1, forward strand.
CTTTTATACCAGCATCCCTCTCTTCACATCCCTTGCCGCCAGATCCACGTCCGCTTGTGGGACCGTGCGGAAAAACCAGAGAGGCCTCCCTCTAAATTTTCTGCAGACACCTATGCCCAAGGGTGAGTCCCGTGCCCTTACCCATGAAAACCTGTTGTTGGTCAGGTATAAGGATAAGAGGGATGTCCTTATGCTGACCACTATTCATGGTAACGGCAGCTCACCTGTCCCTGTGCGAGGTACCACAACACCGGTCCTCAAGCCCGATTGTATTCTGGACTACAATCGGTATATGGGGGGAGTTGATCTTTCTGATCAAGTCCTCAAGCCATACATGGCCATGCGGAAAACACGGGTATGGTACAAAAAAGTTGCGGTCTACTTGGTACAGGTTGCCATGTACAACGCTTTTGTACTGTCCCAGTACGCTGGCAACACAGGGACATTCCTCCAGTTCCAAGAAGAAGTCCTAAAGGTCCTGATCTTTGGCGACCGGGAAAGAGCAGGCCGGACTTCCCAAGGAACTGGAGTTATAGGTGCCAGAATCGTCCCAGGCCAACACTTTCCAGGTGAAGTCCCCCACACTGGAAAGAAGGGACAATCCCAGAAAAAATGCAGAGTGTGTAACAGGAGGGGGATTCGGAAGGACACCACCACTCAGTGTGACACTTGCCCCGATCATCCGGGCCTCTGCATTAAAAACTGCTTCAGGGAGTATCACACTTCCATGCAGTACTAAATTTTCCCTTTTCATTTTAATTTTCCATAATTTGACCCCAATGTACCATGTCCAGAGTACATTCCAAATTTTAACACCATAGAACCACTAAATTGGCCAAAAAAAACTCATCTAAAAAAAACAAAACTGATGAGACCTCTGGGGGTATTTTTTTCTCTGGGTCATGGGTTACTGAGTCACTATCATTGGGGACTTTTTTTGTTGCCTCAAATGCGCAGCACTCTCTATCCACCTGAGCGGGGTGTGCATTTGAGGCAACAGGTTAGGGACGGCCACACACGTCACATTCCCAGAATGATGATTCAGAGCATAGGGTTTGGGGTGGGCATATTTTTTAGTTTTGGCTATGCTCTGGGTCATCATTCTGGGACCATAACCTGTTTTATAATTTTATGTCCCACTGTACCCCATTTTAGTTATTTAGTGTACCCCAGTTATTTACCCCATGTAATGCCCCTTGAGGGGGGGTCCCACTGTTCTGGCTCCATAGGCCGCAACGCAGAAGCTCAAGGCCCCTGAATGCGACCTGCTCCTCTCAGACCGGTGTGCACGCTGTTTACGCCCAGACTTGAGGTATGTCCTTACTCCAAAGAAATGTATTTACAAACTTAACGGTGACATTTTCGCCTTTTACCACTTGTGAAAATGAAAAATTTGGTGTATCCCCAGCATTTTAGTGTAAAAAAATCTAATTTTTCATTTTCACATCCCACTTCATGAATATTTATCAAACACCTGTGGGGTGTGAAGACTCACTGTACCCCTTGTTATGTTCCTTGAGGGATGTAGTTTCCGAAATAGTATGCCATGTGTTTTGTTTTTTTTTTGCTGTCCTGGCACCATAGGGGCTTCCAAAATGCGACATGCCCCCCGAGCAAAATTTGCTCTCAAAAAGCCAAATATGACTCCTTCTCTTCTGAGCATTGTAGTTCGCCCTTAGTGCACTTCAGGTCAACTTATGGGGTACCTCCATACTCAGAAGAGATGGGGTTACAAATTTTGGGGGGTATTTTCTGCTATTAACCCTTGCAAAAATGTGAAATTTGGGGGGAAACACACATTTTAGTGAAAAAATTTAAACATTTTTTTACATATGCAAAAGTTGTGAAACCCCTGTGGGGTATTAAGGCTCACTTTATTGCTTGTTACTTTCCTCAAGGGGTCTAGTTTCCAAAATGGTATGTCATGTGGGGGGGTTTTGCTGTTCTGGCACCATAGGGGCTTCCTAAATGCGACATGCCCCCGAGCAAAATTTGCTCTCAAAAAGACAAATATGACTCCTTCTCTTCTGAGCATTGTAGCTCGCCTGTAGTGCACTTTAGGTCAACTTATTGGGTACCTCCATACTCAGAAGAGATAAGGTTACAAATTTTGGGGGGTATTTTCTGCTATTAACTCTTGCAAAAATGTGAAATGTGGGGGGAAACACACATTTTAGTGAAAAAAAAATAATTTTTTTTACATATGCAAAAGTCGTGAAACCCCTGTGGGGTATTAAGGCTCACTTTATTCCTTGTTACGTTCCCCAAGGGGTCTAGTTTCCAAAATGGTATGCCATGTGGCCATGCTGTTCTGGCACCATAGGGGCTTCCTAAATGCAACATGCCCCCCAAAAACCATTTCAGAAAAACGTACTCTCCAAAATCCCCTTGTCGCTCCTTCGCTTTTGAGCCCTCTACTGTGCCCGCCGAACACTTTACATAGACATATGAGGTATGTGCTTACTCGAGAGAAATTGGGCTACAAATATAAGTATAAATTTTCTCCTTTTACCCCTTGTAAAAATTTAAAAATTGGGTCTACAAGAACATGCAAGTGTAAAAAATGAAGATTGTGAATTTTCTCCTTCACTTTGCTGCTATTCCTGTGAAACACCTAAAGGGTTAACACACTTACTGAATGTCATTTTGAATACTTTGGGGGTGTAGTTTTTATAATGGGGTCATTTATGGGGAATTTCTAATATGAAGACCCTTCAAATCCACTTCAAACCTGAACTGGTCCCTGAAAAATAGTGAGTTTGAAAATTTTGTGAAAAATTGCTGCTGAACTTTGAAGCCCTCTGGTGTCTTCCAAAAGTAAAAACTTGTCAATTTTATGATGCAAACATAAAGTAGACATATTGGAAATGTGAATAAATTTTTTTTTATTTGGAATATCCATTTTCCTTACAAGCAGAGAGCTTCAAAGTTAGATAAAAGCTAAATTTTCAATTTTTTCATCAAATTTGGGGATTTTTCACCAAGAAAGGATGCAAGTTACCACAAAATTTTACCACCATGTTAAAGTAGAATATGTCCCGAAAAAACAATCTCAGAATCAGAATGATAAGTAAAAGCATTCCAGAGTTATTAATGTTTAAAGTGACAGTGGTCAGATGTTCAAAAAACGCTCTGGTCCTAAGGTGTAAAATGGCCTGGTCCTTAAGGGGTTAAAGGGGCACTCCGCCCCTAGACATCTTATCCCCTATCTAAAGAATAGGGGATCAGATGTCTGATTGCAGGCTTCCCGCTGCATGGACCCCAGCGATCTCCATGCAGCACCCGGCATTCTAAACAGTATGTTTTGAATGCTGGGTTCCCATGGCAGGGGTCGTGATGTCACACCACCTCCCATAGACATGAATGGAGGAGGCATTGCGTGACGTCATGACCCACACCGCAAGAACCCAGCATTTTAAACATATTGGTTAGAACTCCGGGTGCTGCACAGAGATCACGGGGGTCCCAGCAGCAGGACCTTTGTGATCAGACATCTTATCCCCTATCCTTTGGATAGGGGATAAGATGTCTATGGGTGGAGTACCCCTTTAAGAAATTAGGAAGGGACTGTAGGCATGCCTACAGGTAGAAAAAGAGCAGATGGGAGAAATGGTAGAATGCAAATCAGAGTTTGGCTGGGACCAATTTTGGGTGTGTTCTGGCCAATTAAAGGAGATACATGAAAATAATTAAGTTATCCACTATCCATGGGATAGGGGATAAGTAGCTGAATGCGGGGGGTTCTGACCGCTAAGGGCCCCCTGCGATCTCTGGGATGAGACGCAGCGCTCAGTGAGAAGCGCGTGCTGCAGACAGTACTAGCTCCATTATTTTTTATGGGAGTGCTGAAAAGACATGGGTAGAGCTCTCAGGCATCATTGGCGCTTCCATAGAAATGAATGAAGCGCATGCCGTCTACGTGGGAGACACGGCAAACCTTCATGTGAGTATGATAAAGATGGGAGCCTATGCCTCCTAACTGGACAGATCGGTAGCCCTGAAGTTTGACTTTGTGTAAGAGTCTCCAAAGTCCTGCCCTTGCCTAAGTGTATAATCTGGAGTGGGGTATGTGCAGGGGCGTAGCTGGAAACTACCGGACCCCAATGCAAACAAATTTCCCTGGACCCCTTCATGGCCACCACAGACGCCCCCCAGACTGCTGTCTCTTACAGAGTTTTATGCCCAGAAATGGTTGGCAACTTACTTTGTCAATAGATTCTCAGCCTAGTTATGAAGACAATCGGGGAGATTTATCAAAACCTGTGGAGAGGAAAAGTTAACCAGTTGCCCATAGCAACCAATCAGATCGCTTCTTTTCAGAGGTCTTAACTCCTTTAGGACCCGGGGTTTTAACATTTTTGCACTTTTGTTTTTCCCTCCTCACCTTTAAAAAATCATAGCTCTTTCAATTTTACACCTAAAAATCCATATGATGGCTTATTTTTTGCGCCATTGTAATGACATCAGTAATTTTACAAAAAAATCTACGACGAAACGGAGAAAAAAAATCATTGTGCGAAAAAATTAAAAAAAACACAAGATTTTGTAACTTTTGGGGGCTTCTGTTTCTACACAGTACATTTTTTGGTAAAAATGACACCTTCTCTTTATTCTGTAGGTCCATACAAGGGGTACAGTGAGCCTTAACACCCCACAGGTGTTTGACGACTTTCGTTAAAGTCAGAGGATGTGTAAATTTTTTTCCCACTAAAATGCAGTTTTTCCCCCAAATTTTACATTTTTACAAGGGGTGATAGGAGAAAATGCCCCCCAAAATTTGTAACCCCATTTCTTCTGAGTATGGAAATATCCCATATGTGGATTTAAAGTGCTCTGCTGGCAAACTACAATGCTCAGAAGAGAAGGAGCGCCATTGAGCTTTTGGAGAGAGAATTTGTTTGGAATGGAAGTAGAGGGCCATGTGCGTTTACAAAGCCCCCCGTGGTGCCAGAACAGTGGACTCCCCATATGTGACCCCATTTTGGAAACTACACTCCTCACAGAATTTAATAAGGGGTGCAGTGAGCATTTACACCCCACTCGCGTTTGACAGATCTTTGGAACAGTGGGCTGTGCAAATTGTTCCAAAAATCTGTCAGACACCTGTGGGGCGTAAATGCTCATTTTACATTACATGAGGGGTGTAGTTTCCAAACGGGGGTCACATGTGTGTGTGGTTGGGGGGGTTCATTGTTCTGGCACCATCCGGACCAATTTTCTCTCCAAAAACCCAATGGCACTCCTCTTCTGAGCATTGTAGTGCGCCCACAGAGCACTTTACATCCACATATGGGGTATGTTCTTACTCAGAAGAAATGGGGTTACACATATTGGTTTTTTTTAACCTATTTTCCCTTGTGAAAAATTTAGGGTAACACCAGCATTTTAGTGGAAAACTTTTTTTTTTCATTTTCCCATCACACTTTAACAAAAATTTGTCAAACACCTGTGGGGTGTTAAGGCTCACTATACCCTTTGTTACGTTCCGTGGGGGGTGTAGTTTCCAAAATGGGGCCACACGTGGGTATTTACATTTTTGCGTTCATGTCAGAACTGCTGTAAAATCAGCCACCCTTGTGCAAATCACCAATTTAGGCCTTAAATGTACATAGTGCGCTCTCACTCCTGAGCCTTGTTGTGCGCCTGCAGAGCATTTTACGTCCACATTTGGGGTATTTCCGTACTCAAGAGGAATTGTGTTACAAATTTTCCTTTTACCTCTTGTGAAAATGAAAAGTATGGGGCAACGCCAGCATATTAAACATTTTTTTCTTTTTTTTACACTAACAGGCTGGTGTAGACCCCAACTTTTCCTTTTCATATGAGGTAAAAGGAGAAAAAGCCCCCCAAAATTTGTAACTCAATTGCTCCAGAGTACGGAAATACCCCGTATGTGGCCCTAAACTGTTTCCTTGAAAAACGACAGGGCTCCGAAGTGAGAGAGCGCCATGCGCATTTGAGGCCTAAATTAGGGATTTGCATAGGGGTGTACTCGGATGCAAGCGTTACAATTGCCACCACTACCAAAAATATTCTACGCCAGTGATTCCCAAACAGGGTGCCTCCAGCTTTTGCTCTAAACTCCCAGTATGCCGGGACAGTCAGTGGCTGTCCGGCAATGCTGGGAATTGTTGTTTTACAACAGCTGGAGGCTCCGTTTTGGAAACAGTGCCGTACGAGATGTTTTTCATTTTTATTGGGCGGTGTTTTACCCTTTATTATGTGTTAGTGTAGTGTTTTTAGGGTACATTCACACCTGCGGGGGTTTACAGTAAGTTTCCTGCTAGGAGTTGGAGCTGTGGTGGAAAATTTGCCGCAGCTTAAACTTAAAGCAGGAAACTCACTGTAAAACCACCTGTGTGATTGTGCCCTGTACATTCACATGGGGGGGGGGGGGGGGGGGGAACCTCCAGCTGTTGCAAAATTACAACTCGCAGAATGCACTTGCAGACCGTGCATGCTGGGAGTTATAGTTTTGCAACAGCTGGAGGCGCACTGGTTGGAAACCTGGAGTTGGGTACTGTTACCTAACTCAGTATTTTCCAACCAGTGTGCCGCCAGCTGTTGAAAAAATACAACTCCTGGTATGTACTGATCGCCGAAGGGCATGCTGGGAGTTGTGGTTATGCAACAGCTGGAGGCACGCAACTACAACTCCCAGCATGCCGAGACAGCCGTTTGCATGTGCATGCTGGGAGTTGTAGTTTTGCAAGATTTAGAGGGCCGCGGTTTGTAGACCACCGCACAAGTGGCTGAACGCGGGGGGTTCTGACCGCTAAGGGCCCCCTGCGATCTCTGGGATGAGACGCAGCAATCAGTGAGAAGCGCGTGCTGCAGACAGTACTAGCTCCATTATTTTTTATGGGAGTGCTGAAAAGACATGGGTAGAGCTCTCAGGCATCATTGGCGCTTCCATAGAAATGAATGAAGCGCATGCCGTCTACCTGGGAGACACGGCAAACCTTCATGTGAGTATGATAAAGATGGGAGCCTATGCCTCTTAACTGGACAGATCGGTAGCCCTGAAGTTTGTAAGAGTCTCCAAAGTCCTGCCCTTGCCTAAGTGTATAATCTGGAGTGGGGTTTGTGCAGGGGCGTAGCTGGAAACCACCGGACCCCAATGCAAACAAATTTCCCTGGACCCCTTCATGGCCACCACAGACGCCCCCCAGACTGCTGTCTCTTACAGAGTTTTATGCCCATAAATGGTTGGCAACTTACTTTGTCAATAGATTCTCAGCCTAGTTATGAAGACAATCGGGGAGATTTATCAAAACCTGTGGAGAGGAAAAGTTAACCAGTTGCCCATAGCAACCAATCAGATCGCTTCTTTTCAGAGGTCTTAACTCCTTTAGGACCCGGGGTTTTTACATTTTTGCACTTTTGTTTTTCCCTCCTCACCTTTATAAAATCATAGCTCTTTCAATTTTACACCTAAAAATCCATATGATGGCTTATTTTTTGCGCCATTGTAATGACATCAGTAATTTTACAAAAAAATCTACGACAAAACGGAGAAAAAAAATCATTGTGCGACAAAATTTAAAAAAACACAAAACTTTGTAACTTTTGGGGGCTTCCACAGTGATCTCCAAACTGTGGCCCTCCAGATGTTGCCAAACTACAAATCCCAGCATGCCCAGAGAGCAAACTGCTAGACTGAAAACACGTGGTGTTTGGCAAAGTCATTGAAGGCTACAAAGTTGTAAAGAAGTAAATCTAAATCTTGCAGAACTACAAATCCCAGCATGCCCAAACAGCAAACGATTGTGTAAGAGTGCTGGGAGTTGTAGTTTTGCAACTTCTGGAGGGCCACAGATTAGAGACCACTGTACAGTGGTCTCCAAACTGTGGCCTTCCAAATGTTGCTAGGCAACAACACATCGCGTCCGTTGCAGGATCGCCGCCGCCGCATGCAGAGGAGCCACCAGCCGCCGATTGTCACCGCTCCCAGCACAGTTCCCTCGCTCTGCCCGGAATACCGTGGGTGGGCAGAGCGGGGGAACCAAACTTTAAACCCCCCCCCCCCCTGCCCCCGATTTGCTATTGGTCGGTCGCTTCTGACTGACCAATAGCAGGGATAGGAGGGGTGACACCCCTGCCACCTCACTCCTATCCCTTCAGGGGAATCTGGGATGTCTTGGACAGCAACGTTCCTCCTTATATATGGGTCACTGGAGACCCGTATGACCCAGAATCGCCGCAGATCGCTGGTCTGAATTGACCGACGATTTGCGACAATCCCCTCCAGGCGTTGGCACGGGATGCCTGCTGAATTAGCAGCGGGGACCGGATTTACCACGGGCGTACAGGTATGTCCTGAATGATAGGGCATGCAGGGGGTATGCATACGCCCTGCATCCCCAAGAGGTTAAAAATTAAAGAAGCCATCTGATTGGTTGTTATAGGCAACTGGTCCACTTTTCTTCTTCACAGGTTTTGATAAATCTCACAAAGATGGCATCTTGGGAGAAAACAAATGAGGGTGCAGTTTTTTAAGGTGTTTTTTTTTTTATTTTTGGCCAAAAATTGTGTCTGTTCCTAGGCTAGGATTAAACACAATTTACGTGTGGTGTTTTTTAAAGTTGTACCGCAGTGGCATATAACTTATCCCCCATCCGCAGGATAGGTGATAAGTGTTTGAGCGCTGAGGGTCCGACCGCTGCGGCTCTGCGCGTCTAGTGCTTGTGTCGTCGATCTCACTGAGGTCGACAGACTTGCCCCCTCCATTCAGTTCTATGGGAGAGGTGGGGATGCGCGAAAGCTGTCTCTCCATCTCTCATGGAGGGGTCGTGAGGCACGGCCAACATGCCTCCTACACGGGGAGAGTAACGGCAGAGCCAGGGCCCGCTACAGGAGATCAAGGGGTGTCCCAGCGGTCGGACTCCTCGCGATCAAACACTTATCCCCTATCCTGCGGATGGCTGCGCTGCCTGGACGTCTGACGACTGACGTTCTTCTGCTCCACAAGGTCAGGGGCGTCATTCGTCAGATGTCCCGGCAGCCAGCGATGCTCATTGCTCATTGAGCCTCCTGAAGGCCCAGGCTGTTGAGGCCACCAAATGATATTACAAATACTGAGTGTCTAGTTAGGAGAAACAAAGATAACGCACCCACGGAGAGTAGCGCCATTTTAATAAAAATTGCCAAAAATCCCTTAGATAACAGTCAGGCAGAATATGTTAAAAATATTTTTTTTTCTTTTTTTCAGCCAATCAGAGAGCAGCACTACTCAAATAGAACTCCCAGGAGGAGCAGCGTGTCACACATGTGATGTCATAACCATTGTCCACCAGGGAGCAGCACTGAGCAGAAATAACACGGCTCCTGCTCATTGTTCATCAGTCAGAGGCCGATGCTGGACGCTGTACCCGGGAATGGAGACTCATACACATGACTGTGACTGCCGGTAAGTGTCATATTGTTGTGTCCTAAAGGTCTTTAGTGCAGTTCCATGTGCATTTCTATAATAAACATGTAGATAATCTATCTTTTCTTTTCCTATCTTAGATGCAGTATTTCCAGCATGTGGAGTCGCATTTCCGGACCTACAGCAAGAAGTTGGATGAAGACATAACCCCTGGAATCACGCACATACACAGACACTTTGCCCAAATTCTAGAGGTAACCTCCTTTAGTATGCCCAGAGGAAGGGCAGTACAGTAGCCATGGATTCCCTACAGGTTTCCTCCCCTCTGGAGGTTTTTCCTGTCCTGAGTATTAGTTACTGTTCGCTCTTAGTGAGTGATGGAGGTTACATAAAATCCCTACACAAACATTGTAAGAAATAATAAATAAAGTTCCCCCTTTTTTAAACCATTCTTTGACTTGTTTGACTCATTTATTTTATTTCTGTGTGCGAAAAATCAGGTTAGCAAAATGGATGACATGAGTTTTTTTCTATTTTAAGTGTCCAAAGCTTCTCTCCTGCGCGATCTGCACAATTTGGTGCAGAGAGAGGCAGCTGATGCTGGGTGGGACAGTTACCGTGGCAACCGTAGCACACCCGGCAAGTTCCGGACAGTACACAAGCTTTTTCTGATAAATGAGACTCATGCAGGGAACTTGCTAGGGGTCATACGGTTGTGTGGTGTCCCAGTACCGTATTGCATACCGTACCATGTATGGTGGTCCCCAAAGTCATAGTTACATTCAGGTAGGGTCCCCCAGGTGGGACAGTCCCTAGTCGCCTCCTCTACTCTAATTCTATAATGTTTATATGTAAATATTTAATAATGTATATTTAATAATGTATAGTATACTTACCTTGTTAGCGTCGCAGGACCTTCGGTCATGTGACCATGTTAATTCCTCTATGATATGTTGGAGGACCTTTGGAGGTCCTTGGGTCACATGTTTACCCATAATTCTATGTGAAGGTGATTGACAGAAGTTTTGGACCAATTAGCTCTAGTCCAGCCCCTGCCCATATAAGGGAGCTGTAGCCAATTATCGCTCTCTTGGGTTGCTGCTTTCGTGGATGCCGGACTAGCAGGACGGTTCTGCGCAACTTTCAAAGACACGCTAGGCAAGAAAACCTACCGGCCTCAGCCTAAACTAATCTGTGAGTTCTAAACTAATCCCCTCTAAAGTTAGCGTGACTGCTGGACAGCAACTAAAACCCCTAAATCGAGTGGAACAGCGCATATCAGTCTACGGCAGTGATTCCCAACCGCGGTGCCGCAGCACACGTGTGTGCCGTTCGCCACTGGCCGTGGTGCCGCAGGGTTTTGCTGTGATTTGTTTTTTTTTTTAAATATCCCGCCCCGGCCTGCGCGCTTATGACTGGCGGCGCAGGGGGGAAGGGAAGCCTGCGTGCACACTGCGCACACAGCGTCCCCCTCCCCACTGCGTCCCCTGTGTCCCCCTCCCCACTGCATCCCCCTCCCCCTCCCCACTGCGTCCCCTGCGTCCCCCTCCCCCTTCTACCTTGCGGTGCAGTGGGCCGAAAATGGGTCCCTGGGGCGGAACGATCTTCACCTGCGCCGGACTCCCGTGCCTGCCGTGGACCTGCAAAGCTGCGCGGACCGGCTTGCTTAAGGTACTGTACCCTTTCCACCCCTCTGTTACCCCTTCTCATCCCTGTCCAACCCCCCCCCCCGCCATCACCCGGGTCCACCGTATACTCCCCCCCTTTCACCCATGTCCACCCCCCCTGTCACCCATGTCCACCCCCCCCCTGTCACCCATGTCCACCCCCTCTGTCACCCATGTCCACGCCCCCTGTCACCCATGTCCACCCCCCCTGTCACCCATGTTCACACCCCCCCTGTCACCCATGTTCACCCCACCTGTCACCCATGTACACTCCTCTACACCCCTCTGTCACCCATGTACACCCCTGTCACCCATGTCTGCTCCTCTACACCCCTGTCTGCTTCTCTACACCCCTCTGTACACTCCTCTACACCCCTGTCACCCATGTACGCTCCTCTACACCCCTCTGTCTGCTCCTCTACACCCCTGTCACCCATGTACGCTCCTCTACACCCCTCTGTCTGCTCCTCTTCACCCCTGTCACCCATGTACGCTCCTCTACACCCCTCTGTCTGCTCCTCTACACCCCTGTCACCCATGTACGCTCCTCTACACCCCTCTGTCTGCTCCTCTTCACCCCTGTCACCCATGTACGCTCCTCTACACCCCTCTGTTCACTCCTCTACACCCCTGTCACCCATGTCTGCTTCTCTACACCCCTCTGTTAGGGTTGCCACCCTGCCGGTATTTTACCGGCACAGACGGTATTTTCATCTACATTCTGGGCTGTGCCGGTAAGTTTGGATGAAAAATATGGCCGGTATTTTTCATTCACTGACAGGGGCGGACTGAGCAGCATCCCCAGAAGAGCACTGCTTTCATGACCGGCAACTAAATTTTGCCTGTGACCTGCAGGCTGCCGCACTACAGTTTCAGCCCCCGACACAAAGCCCACTGACTGTCGGCCGTACAATGCCCAGGTCTGACACCACCATCCTGTGTTGGGGGGAGCTCCGTGCGATGATAGGAAGAGATTGAACAGTGCTGGGGAGGGGGCTGCACCTCCTGTCTCCTCTCTCCCCCTCCCCCACCTTCTCTCTGCCGTGCAGTCTTACAACCCTTCATAGGCAGAGCAGGGAGGGGAGAGGAGGAGAGGCCGTGTATCCTGTCTCCCTCTGCTGCGCAAGGCGGGTGAGTGTCTGTGTATATATGTGTCTGTGTATATATGTGTCTGTGTATATATGTGTCTGTGTTTACATGTGTCTGTGCATGTGTCTCTGTGTGTCTGTGTATATATGTGTCTGTGTATATATGTGTGTGTGTATATATAGGTGTGTGTGTGTATATATGTGTGTGTGTGTGTGGGGGGGGGAGCTGCCTAATCTGGGGGACAACTATGCTCGTAATCTGGGGGACAACTATGCTGATCTGGGGGACAACTATACTGATCTGGGGGACAACTATACTGATCTGGGGGAGAACTATACTGATCTGGGGGACAACTATACTGATCTGGGGGACAACTATGCTGATCTGGGGGACAACTATACTGATCTGGGGGACAACTATACTGATCTGGGGGACAACTATGCTGATCTGGGGGACAACTATACTGATCTGGGGGAGAACTATACTGATCTGGGGGACAACTATACTGATCTGGGGGACAACTATGCTGATCTGGGGGACAACTATACTGATCTGGGGGACAACTATACTGATCTGGGGGACAACTATGCTGATCTGGGGGACAACTATACTGATCTGGGGGACAACTATGCTGATCTGGGGGACAACTATGCTGATCTGGGGGACAACTATACTGATCTGGGGGACAACTATGCTGATCTGGGGGACAACTATACTGATCTGGGGGACAACTATGCTCGTAATCTGGGGGACAACTATACTGATCTGGGGGACAACTATACTGATCTGGGGGACAACTATGCTCATAATCTGGGGTACAACTATGCTCCTAATGTGGGGGACATCTATGCTGCCTAATCTGGGTTACATCTATGCTGCCTAATCTGGGTTACATCTATGCTGCCTAATCTGGGGGACATCTATGCTGCCTAATCTGGGGGACAACTATGCTGCCTAATCTGGGTTACATCTATGCTGCCTAATCTGGGTTACATCTATGCTGCCTAATCTGGGGGACAACTATGCTGCCTAATCTGTGGGACAACTATGCTGCCTACTCTGGGGGACAACTATGCTCCTAATCTGGGGGACAACTGTGCTCCTAATCTGGGGGACAACTATGCTGCCTAATCTGGGTAAAAACTACCCGGCCCTCCACAATATTTTTAGTTTTTCATGTGGCCCCATGGGATAAATAATTGCCCACCCCATTCCTCCTCAACGCCGGACATTCCTTAACCTGGAGCCGCCCGGGGAAAGGAGAAAGTGAAGACAAGAGACTGGTGAGACCTCTCTGCAAAATTGTGTATTTAATGCAGTGTTTCCCAACCAGGGTGCCTCCAGCTGTTGCAAAACTATTACTCCCAGCATGCCCAGACAGCCTCTGGCTGTCCGGGCATGATGGGAGTTGTAGTTTTGCAATAGCTGGAGGCACCCTGGTTGGGAAACACTGATTTAATGTTTTAATGTGTGAAACTATCTGCTGCGCTCTGTATCTAATCCTGTCATGTGTGATACTGTCTGCTGAGCCTGTATATCCAAATCTGTCATGTGGGATATGAGCCTGTGTATCTAATCCTGTCATGTGCGATACTGCCTGATGAGCCTGTGTATCTAATCCTGTCATGTGCGATACTGTCTGCTGAGCCTGTGTATCTAATCCTGTCATGTGTGATACTGTCTGCTGAGCCTGTATATCCACATCTGTCATGTGGGATACTATCTGCTGAGCCTGTGTATCTAATCCTGTCATGTGTGATACTGTCTGATTAGCCTGTTTATCTGACGTTGCGCAGGGGGACGTCACTCGTCATCAGAGAGAGCCAGCGTTGCTGTCGCGCACCACCACTACCGCCGCTGCTGGCATAAATAGGGTTTTGGTAGGTATTCTCTAAATGTAAATTTTTTGTGCGATATAGGAAAATCCCCCCGCATATATATTGTATCCCTCCAATCCCCTATGCCATTTCTTAAACCCCCCTCCCATCCCCCGTGCCATTTCTTAAACCCCTGATCCCTCAGCCCCTGTGCAATCTGGCCCCTCCCCTTTTGTAGCTCCACCCCCACATAGCCACACCCATGACCAGTATTTTTCTGAGGGAAAGGTGGCAACCCTACCCTCTGTACACTCCTCTACACCCCTGTCACCCATGTACGCTCCTCTACACCCCTCTGTCTGCTCCTCTACACCCCTGTCATCCATGTATGCTCCTCTACACCCCTCTGTCCGCTCCTCTACACCCCTTTCACCCATGTACGCTCCGCTACACCCCTCTGTCCACTCCTCTACACCTCTCTGTCCACTCCTCTACACCCCTGTCACCCATGTACGCTCCTCTACACCCCTCTGTCCACTCCTCTACACCCCTGTCACCCATGTATGCTCCTCTACACCCCTCTGTCCACTCCTCTACACCCCTTTCACCCATGTAGGCTCCTCTACACCCCTCTGTCCACTCCTCTACACCCCTCTGTCCACTCCTCTACACCTCTGTCACCCATGTACACTCCTGTACACCCCTCTGTACGCTCCTCTAAACCCCTTTGTCACCCATGTCCACCCCTCTACATCCCTCTGTCACCCATATACACTCTTCTACACCCCTCTGTCACCCATTTTAAAAAAAGTTCGGCACCTAATAGATTTGTTTTGCAGGTTTAACGGTGAAGAATTGTGTGTGGAAGAAATCGTGATGATGGCCCAGACCAGATGGAGAAGAGAAGACAACATTGCAAATTAGAGAAGACGTCATTGGTGAGTTGCTGTATAAAGCAGCACTTTAAACTACATACCCACTGATAAATGGATATAGTGCATTGCATTTTTTACCATTTCCCCCTTTTTTTTTTTTTTTTTTTTTTTTTTTTTTTTGCACGTCAACCTCTGTAGCGGTGCCCTGCAGTATTTTTTTTTTCGAGGTGTGCCCCGACCCGAAAAAGGTTGGGAAACACTGGTCTACGGACTCTAAAACGCTTAAGGTCCCAACCACTGTTAATCTCTAAGAGACTTTGCATGTATAGAGACTGTTCCAGTTCTGAAGCTTGCATAAAATCTTCAGTAAAAGTTCCAACTGTTTTCAGCAAACTCTCCGGTTGTGGACATTCAATTATTCAATACCTCCCTATCGCTCTTGGGAAGGGTGGCGGTAGGAAAAGCATCACAGAGGAGCCCTCCCCCTGGCGTCAAGAATAGAAAGGATTAACCAGACACCCTTTAGTAACTGCACAGCTACACTCCCTACACCCAACTCCCCAGGCTATCACAGTTGCAAAGGATCAACTTTTGGGTATGTGCACTGGCCCTTAACCCCTTAAGGACCAAGGGCGTACAGGTACGCCTTTGCTCCCTGGTACTTAAGGACCAAGGGCGTACCTGTACGTCCGTGGGAATTTCGGTCCCTGCCGCGTGCCAGGCGGGGACCGGACCGGGGTGACTGCTGATATCGATCAGACCCCCACATGTAGGCGATCGCCGAAAATCGCAAATGAATTCACACTTGATATCTTCGGCTATTCCGGTGATGCGGGTCACGTGTGACCCGCTGACCCGGAGATACAAGGTGATCGGGGGTGTAGGATACACCCCCTATCACCCTCTGTATCTATGGGGAGGTGGCGATTTCGTCACCCCCCAGGATCGCTGCTATTGGCCGGACGATCATCCGGCCAATAGCAGCCGGCAGGGGAGGGGTTAACGGCCCCTTCTCGCGGCTCTGCTTACTCCCTGAGTTCATTCAGCGGCCAGAGCTGCGAGAAGAGTTCATTCAGCGGCCAGAGCTGCGAGAAGATCGGAGCCCCTCACAGAGGAAGACCCCCCTTAGAGCAGGGAGAGAGTACAGCCCCAGGGACAGGTAGGGTTAACCAGTAAAAAAAAGTAAAGTGTAAAAAAAAGTTAAAATTTTTCCCCCCTCCTGACCCCCTAATAGGACCTAAAGGGTCCGCAACAATTTTTTTTTAGTGTGACCCGGGCCCTATTAGGGATTCAGGGCGCTGCATTTGGGCATTTTTTTTTTTGGCTGCAGCGCTTCCCCCCCCCCCCCATAAAGTTAGTTACACCAATCACACACACTACATACTCCCCCCCCCCCCCACACACACACATCCACCAGCCCCGCCACCAACCCACCCCCCCCCCCCCCCACCACCGTAGAAAAAAGGCAATGGCTCGCCAGGCATATTCGGCAGCGGAGGCATACGCTTTTCTTGGTTCCGACTCCGAATCTGTCAGTGAGGACGATGAAGATCCAACATTCCTGTGTTCTTCATCGTCCTTCATCGCCAGGCGAGGCCACGCACCCCCCATGATAGTGGGCCAGTGGCCGGCACTAGTGCGAGTGGTGATGCTGCTCGTACTAGGAGTCCGACCCCCCAGACAAGTTTACCAGAGCCCCCTTCCGGTGAACCTGTCTGGAGACCCCCAGAGGCTTATCATCCACGGGTTCCGGAGTTTGTTGGTGACTCCGGAATCCGGATTGACAATTCTGGATTCACTGAAATTGACTGTTTCAGTTATTTTTTCAGTGACAGTTTTGTCAATCACATGGTGGAGCAGACGAATCTGTACGTCAGGCAATTCATCACCCATCACCCTAATTCTGTTTTGGCCAAGCCCAATGAATGGTACGCCATTGATGCAGCAGAGATGAGGACATTTTGGGGCCTCTTGCTGCATATGGCCTGGTGAAAAAAACAAGTGTCAGACAGTACTGGAGCAGGGACATCTTCTACCAGACCCCGCTTTACAGTATGGTCATGGCACAGAGGCGGTTCGAGGCCATTCGGAAATGCCTGCATTATGCAGATAATGCGGCATGTCCGCCCCGAGGTGATCCCGCCCATGACCGGCTTTACAAAGTGAGGCCGGTCACCGATCACTTTGGGGCCAAATTTTTGGAGGCCTACGTACCCCTCAGGGAGCTCTCTGTTGATGAGTCTCTTATCAGTTTTAAGGGGAGACTCATCTTCCGCCAGTATATTCCCTCGAAGCGGGCGCGGTATGGCGTGAAGCTCTATAAACTTTGTGAGAGTACCTCCGGGTACACTCTCAAGTTTAGAGTGTATGAGGGACGAGATTCCCGTATTGAACCCCCAGATTGTTCCCCCACTCTGGGTGTTAGCGGGAAAATCGTTTGGGAGCTTGTGCACCCTTTGCTGGATAAGGGTTACCACGTGTACGTGGACAACTTTTATACCAGCATCCCTCTGTTCACATCCCTTGCTGCAAGATCCACGTCCGCTTGTGGGACCGTGCGGAAAAACCAGAGAGGCCTCCCTCAAAATTTTCTGCAGACACCTATGCCCAAGGGTGAGTCCCGTGCCCTTACCCATGAAAACCTGTTGTTGGTCAGGTATAAGGATAAGAGGGATGTCCTTATGCTGACCACTATTCATGGTAACGGCAGCTCACCTGTCCCTGTGCGAGGTACCACAACACCGGTCCTCAAGCCCGATTGTATTCTGGACTACAATCGGTATATGGGGGGAGTTGATCTTTCTGATCAAGTCCTCAAGCCATACATGGCCATGCGGAAAACACGGGTATGGTACTAAAAAGTTGCGGTCTACTTGGTACAGGTTGCCATGTACAACGCTTTTGTACTGTCCCAGTACGCTGGCAACACAGGGACATTCCTCCAGTTCCAAGAAGAAGTCCTAAAGGTCCTAATTTTTGGCGACCGGGAAAGAGCAGGCCGGACTTCCCAAGGAACTGGAGTTATAGGTGCCAGGATTGTCCCAGGCCAACACTTTCCAGGTGAAGTCCCCCACACTGGAAAGAAGGGACGATCCCAGAAAAAATGCAGAGTGTGTTACAAGAGGGGGATACGGAAGGACACCACCACTCAGTGTGACACTTGCCCCGATCATCCGGGCCTCTGCATTAAAAACTGCTTCAGGGAGTATCACACTTCCATGCAGTACTAAATTTTCCCTTTTCATTTTAATTTTCCATAATTTGACCCCAATGTACCATGTCCAGAGTACATTCCAAATTTTAACACCATAAAACCACTAAATTGGCCAAAAAAACTCATCTAAAAAAAAAAAACTGATGAGACCTCTGGGGGTATTTTTTTCTCTTTGTCATGGGTTACTGAGTCAATATCATTGGGGACTTTTTTTGTTGCCTCAAATGCGCAGCGCTCTCTATCCACCTGAGCGGGGTGTGCATTTGAGGCAACAGGTTAGGGACGGCCACACATGTCACATTCCCAGAATGATGATTCAGAGCATAGGGTTTGGGGTGGGCATATTTTTTAGTTTTGGCTATGCTCTGGGTCATCATTCTGGGACCATAACCTGTTTTATAATTTTTTGTCCCACTGTACCCCATTTTAGTTATTTAGTGTACCCCAGTTATTTACGCCATGTAATGCCCCTTGAGGGGGGTCCCACTGTTCTGGCTCCATAGGCCGCAACGCAGAAGCTCAAGGCCCCTAAATGCGACCTGCTCCTCTCATACCGGTGTGCACGCTGTTTATGCCCAGACTTGAGGTATGTCCTTACTCCAAAGAAATGTATTTACAAACTTAACGGTGACATTTTCTCCTTTTACCACTTGTGAAAATGAAAAATTGGGTGTAACCCCAGCATTTTAGTGTAAAAAAATCAAATTTTTCATTTTCACATCCCACTTCATGAAAATTTATCAAACACCTGTGGGGTGTGAAGACTCACTGTACCCCTTGTTATGTTCCTTGAGGGCTGTAGTTTCCGAAATAGTATGCCATGTGTTTTTTTTTTTTGCTGTCCTGGCACCATAGGGGCTTCCTAAATGCGACATGCCCCCCGAGCAAAATTTGCTCTCAAAAAGCCAAATATGACTCATTCTCTTCTGAGCATTGTAGCTCGCCCGTAGTGCACTTCAGGTCAACTTATGGGGTACCTCCATACTCAGAAGAGATGGGGTTACAAATTTTGGGGGGTATTTTCTGCTATTAACCCTTGCAAAAATGTGAAATTTGGGGGGAAACACACATTTTAGTGAAAAAATAATAATTTTTTTTACCTATGCAAAAGTTGTGAAACCCCTGTGGGGTATTAACCTCTTAAGGACCCAGGACGTACCGGGACGTCCCCGCACCCTGGGCCTTAAGGACCCAGGACGTCCCCGTACGTCCTGGCGTTTTCCGGTCTCTGCCGCTCGCCGGGCAGAGATCGGAACTGGATGCCTGCTGAAATCCTTCAGCAGGCATCCAGGGCAAACGCCGAGGGGGGCCATGTAGGCCCCCCATGTCGGCGATCGCCGCAAATCGCAAGGGAAATCGCCCTTGCGATCTGCGGCGATACCGGGCTGATCGGGTCTCTGGGACCCGACCGCCCGGTAATTTCGCATGATCCCGGCTGTCACAGATAGCCAGGACCATGCTGAAGTATTGGAGCGAGGTGGCAAGCCGGCCACCTCCTCCGATCCCCTGCGATCTGTCGGTTAGTGAACCGACCAATCGCAGGAGGGGGGGCGGTTACTTCCTCCCGTCCTGCCCGGCCCCTGAAAGTCCGGAGAGGACGGGAGGAAGACCGGAGGACGCGGCGGGGGACGGGGGAGTGCTGGGGACCGGCCCCGGTACTTACCTCGTCCCTGAAGACCCGGATCCCGGCGAGGAAGATGGTGGCGGCGGCGACAGGTGAGTAGATCTTCAGCCGCGGTCGGGCCCTTTATAGCAATGCACGTCGCCGTAAAGCGACATGCATTGCTGTAATAGGACCCTGTAAACTACAACTCCCAGCATGCCCAGACAGCCCTTGGCGTCTGGGCATGCTGGGAGTTGCAGTTTTGCAACATCTGGAGGTCCACAGTTTTTGGACCACTGTGCCCTTCCAGATGTTGCAAAACTACACATCCTCAGCATGCCCTTACTGTCCAGGCATGCTGGGAGTTGTAGTTCTGTAACATCTGGCCCTTCAGATGTTGCAGAACTACAACTCCCAGCATGCCTGGACAGTTTTGGCATACTGGGAGTTGTAGTTTTGCAACATCTGGAAGGGCACAGATTGGGAACCACTGTATTAGTGGTCTGCAAACTAGTCCTCCAGATGTTGCAAAACTACAACTCCAAGCATGCTGGGAGTTGTAGTTCGGCAACATCTGGCTCTAAAGATGTTGCCGAACTACTACTCCCAGCATGCCTGAGAATGTTTGGGAGTTGTGGTTTTGCAACAGCTGGAGGCACACTGGTTGGGAAACATTGTTTCCTAACTCAGTGTTTCCCAACCCGTGTGCCTCCAGCTGTTGCAAAACCACAACTCCCAAACATTCTCAGGCATGCTGGGAGTAGTAGTTTTGCAACAGCTGGAGGTCCCCCCCCTGTGAATGTACAGGGTACACTCACATGGGCAGGCGGCTTACAGTGAGTATCGGGCTGCAAGTTTGCAATGCAGCAAATTTTGCGCGGCAGCTCAAACTCGCTGTAACCCCCCTGCCCGTGCGACTGTACCCTAAAAACACTACACTACACTACCACAAAATAAAATAAAAAGTAAAAAACACTACATATACACATACCCCTACACAGCCCCCCTCCCTCCCCAATAAAAATGAAAAACATCTGGTACGCCACTCTTTCCAAAATGGAGCCTCCAGCTGTTGCAAAACAACAACTCCCAGTATTGCCGGACAGCCGTTGACTGTCCAGGCATGCTGGGAGTTTTGCAACAGCTGGAGGCACCCTGTTTGGGAATCACTGGCGTAGAATACCCCTATGTCCACCCCTATGCAAATCCCTAATTCAGGCCTCAAATGCGCATGGCGCTCTCACTTCGGAGCCCTGTCGTATTTCAAGGCAACAGTTTAGGGTCACATATGGGGTATCGCCGTACTCGGGAGAAATTGACTAACAAATCTTGGGGGGCTTTTTCTCCTTTCACCCCTTATGAAAAGGTGAAGTTGGGGTCTACACCAGCATGTTAGTGTAAAAAAAATAAACTTTTTACACTAACATGCTGGTGTTGCCCTATACTTTTCATTTTGACAAGAGGTAAAGGGGAAAAAAGCCCTCCAAAATTTGTAACGCAATTTCTCCCGAGTACGGAGATACCCCATATGTGGGCACAAACTGCTCTGGGGGCGCACAACAAGGCCCAGAAGGGAGAGTGCGCCATGTACATTTGAGGTGATTTGCACAGGGGTGGCTGATTGTTACAGCGGTTTTGACAAATGCAAAAAAAAAAAAACCCCACATGTGACCCCATTTCGGAAACTACACCCCTCACGTAATGTAATGAGGGGTGCAGTGAGAATTTACCCCCCACAGGTGTCTGACGGATCTTTGGAACAGTGGGCTGTGCAAATAAAAAATGTTGTACAGCCCACTGTTCCAAAGATATGACAGACACCAGTGGGGGGTAAATGCTCACTTTACGCCTTTTTACGTTCCTCAAGGGGTCTAGTTTCCAAAATGGTATGCCATGTGGGGGTTATTTTGCTGTCCTGGCACCATAGGGGCTTCCTAAATGCGACATGCCCCCCGAGCAAAATTTGCTCTCAAAAAGCCAAATATGACTCCTTCTCTTCTGAGCATTGTAGTTCGCCCGTAGTGCACTTCAGGTCAACTTTTGGGGTACCTCCATACTCAGAAGAGATGTGGTTACAAATTTTGGGGGGTATTTTCTGCTATTAACCCTTGCAAAAATGTGAAATTTGGGGGGGAAACACACCTTTTAGTGATTTTTTTTAATTTTTTTTTTACGTATGCAAAAGTCGTGAAACCCCTGTGGGGTATTAAGGCTCACTTTATTTCTTGTTACGTTCCCCGAGGGGTCTAGTTTCCAAAATGGTATGCCATGTGTTTTTTTTTTGCTGTCCTGGCACCATAGGGGCTTCCTAAATGCGACATGCCCCCGAGCAAAATTTGCTCTCAAAAAGCCAAATATGACTCCTTCTCTTCTGAGCATTGTAGTTCACCCATAGTACACCTCAGGTCAACTTATGGGGTACCTTCATACTCAGAAGAGATGGGGTTACAATGTTTGGGGGGTATTTTCTGCTATTAACCCTTGCAAAAATGTGAAATTTGGGGGGAAACACACATTTTAGTGAATTTTTTTTTTAATTTTTTTACATATGCAAAAGTCGTGAAACACCTGTGGGGTATTAAGGCTCACTTTATTCCTTGTTACGTACCTCAAGGGGTCTAGTTTCCAAAATGGTATGCCATGTGGGGGATTTTTGCTGTTCTGGCACCATAGGGGCTTCCTAAATGCAACATGCCCCCCAAAAACCATTTCAAAAAAACGTACTCTCCAAAATCCCCTTGTCGCTCCTTCGCTTCTGAGCCCTCTAATGCGCCCACCGAACACTTTACATAGACATATGAGGTATGTGCTTACTCGAGAGAAATTGGGCTACAAATATAAGTATACATTTTCTCCTTTTTCCCCTTGTAAAAATTCAAAAATTGGGTCTACAAGAACATGCGAGTGTAAAAAATGGAGATTGTGAATTTTCTCCTTCACTTTGCTGTTATTCCTGTGAAACACCTAAAGGGTTAAAACGCGGCCTGAATGTCATTTTGAATACTTTGGGGGGTGCAGTTTTTATAATGGGGTCATTTGTGGGGTATTTCTAAAATGAAGACCCTTCAAATCCACTTCAAACCTGAACTGGTCCATGAAAAATTGTGAGTTTGGAAATTTTGTGAAAAATTGGAAAATTGCTGCTGAACTTTGAAGCCCTCTGGTGTCTTCCAAAAGTAAAAACACGTCAATTTTATGATGCAAATATAAAATAGACATATTGTATATGTGAATAAAAAAAAAAATTATTCGGAATATCCATTTTCCTTACAAGCAGAGAGCTTCAAAGTTAGAAAAATGCAAAATTTTCTAATTTTTCATAAAATTTGGGGATTTTTCACCAAGAAAGGATGCAAGTTACCACAAAATTTTACCACTATGTTAAAGTAGAATATGTCACGAAAAAACAATCTCGGAATCAGAATGATAACTAAAAGCATCCCAGAGTTATTAATGTTTAAAGTGACAGTGGTCAGATGTGCAAAAAATGGCCGGGTCCTGAGGTGTAAAATGGCTGGGTCCTTAAGGGGTTAAGGCTCACTTTATTCCTTGTTACTTTCCTCAAGGTTAGTTTCCAAAATGGTATGCCATGTGTTTTTTTTTTGCTGTTCTGGCACCATAGGGGCTTCCTAAATGCGACATGCCCCCCGAGCAAAATTTGCTCTCAAAAAGCCAAATATGACTCCTTCTCTTCTGAGCATTGTAGCTCGCACTTAGTGCACTTCAGGTCAACTTATGGGGTACCTCCATACTCAGAAGAGATGGGGTTACAAATTTTGGGGGGTATTTTCTGCTATTAACTCTTGCAAAAATGTGAAATGTGGGGGGAAACACACATTTTAGTGAAAAACAAATTTTTTTTCTACATATGCAAAAGTCGTGAAACCCCTGTGGGGTGTTAAGGCTCACTTTATTCCTTGTTACATTCCTAAAGGGGTCTAGTTTCCAAAATGGTATGCCATGTGTTTTTTTTTTTTGCTTTTCTGGCACCATAGGGGCTTCCTAAATGCAACATGCCCCCCAAAAACCATTTCAGAAAAACGTACTCTCCAAAATCCCCTTGTCGCTCCTTCGCTTTTGAGCCCTCTACTGTGCCCGCCGAACACTTTACATAGACATATGAGGTATGTGCTTACTCGAGAGAAATTGGGCTACAAATATAAGTATAAATTTTCTCCTTTTACCCCTTGTAAAAATTTAAAAATTGGGTCTACAAGAACATGCAAGTGTAAAAAATGAAGATTGTGAATTTTCTCCTTCACTTTGCTGCTATTCCTGTGAAACACCTAAAGGGTTAACACACTTACTGAATGTCATTTTGAATACTTTGGGGGTGTAGTTTTTATAATGGGGTCATTTATGGGGAATTTCTAATATGAAGACCCTTCAAATCCACTTCAAACCTGAACTGGTCCCTGAAAAATAGTGAGTTTGAAAATTTTGTGAAAAATTGCTGCTGAACTTTGAAGCCCTCTGGTGTCTTCCAAAAGTAAAAACTTGTCAATTTTATGATGCAAACATAAAGTAGACATATTGGAAATGTGAATAAAAATATTTTTTCTTTGGAATATCTATTTTCCTTACAAGCAGAGAGCTTCAAAGTTAGAAAAAAGCAAAATTTTTAATTTTTTCATCAAATTTTGGGATTTTTCACCAAGAAAGGATGCAAGTTACCACAAAATTTTACCACCATGTTAAAGTAGAATATGTCCGGAAAAAACAATCTCAGAATCAGAATGATAAGTAAAAGCATTCCAGAGTTATTAATGTTTAAAGTGACAGTGGTCAGATGTTCAAAAAACGCTCTGCTCCTAAGGTGTAAAATGGCCTGGTCCTTAAGGGGTTAAAGGGGCAGGATGCAAATCAGAGTTTGGCTGGGACCAATTTTGGGTGTGTTCTGGCCAATTAAAGGAGATACATGGAAATAATTAAGTTATCCACTATCCATGGGATAGGGGATAAGTAGCTGAACGCGGGGGGTTCTGACCGCTAAGGGCCCCCTGCGATCTCTGGGATGAGACGCAGTGCTCAGTGAGAAGCGCGTGCTGCAGACAGTACTCGCTCCATTATTTTTTATGGGAGCGCTGAAAAGACATGGGTAGAGCTCTCAGGCATCATTGGCGCTCCCATAGAAATGAATGAAGCGCATGCCGTCTACCTGGGAGACACGGCAAACCTTCATGTGAGTATGATAAAGATGGAAGCCTATGCCTCCTAACTGGACAGATCGGTAGCCCTGAAGTTTGACTTTGTGTAAGAGTCTCCAAAGTCCTGCCCTTGCCTAAGTGTATAATCTGGAGTGGGGTTTGTGCAGGGGCGTAGCTGGAAACTACCGGACCCCAATGCAAACAAATTTCCCTGGACCCCTTCATGGCCACCACAGACGCCCCCCAGACTGCTGTCTCTTACAGAGTTTTATGCCCAGAAATGGTTGGCTACTCACTTTGTCAATAGATTCTCAGCCTAGTTATGAAGACAATCGGGGAGATTTATCAAAACCTGTGGAGAGGAAAAGTTAACCAGTTGCACCTAGCAAACCAGATCGCTTCTTTTCAGAGGTCTTAACTCCTTTAGGACCCGGGGTTTTTACATTTTTGCACTTTTGTTTTTCCCTCCTCACCTTTAACCCCTTAAGGACACAGCCCATTTTCACCTCTAGGACGCAGCCCTTTTTTGCACATCTGACCACTGTCACTTTAAACATTAATAACTCTGGAATGCTTTTACTTATCAATCTGATTCCGAGATTGTTTTTTCGTGACATATTCTACTTTAACTTAGTGGTAAATTTTTGTGGTAACTTGCATCCTTTCTTGGTGAAAAATCCCAAAATTTGATGAAAAAATTGAAAATTTTGCATTTTTCTAACTTTGAAGCTCTCTGTTTGTAAGGAAAATTGATATTCCAAATATTATTTTTTTTGGATTCACATATACAATATGTCTACTTTATATTTTAATCATAAAATTGACATATTTTTACTTTTGGAAGACACCAGAGGGCTTCAAAGTTCAGCAGCAATTTTACAATTTTTCACAAAATTTTCAAACTCGCTATTTTTCATGGACCAGTTCAGGTTTGAAGTGGATTTGAAGGGTCTTCATATTAGAAATACCCCATAAAAGACCCCATTACAAAAACTGCACCCCCCAAAGTATTCAAAATGACATTCAGTAAGTGTTTTAACCCTTTAGGTGTTTCACGGTAAAAGCAGCAAAGTGAAGGAGAAAATTCAAAATCTTCATTTTTTACACTTGCATGTTCTTGTAGACCCAATTTTTGAATTTTTACAAGGGGTAAAAGGATAAAATTTATACTTGAATTTGTAGCCCAATTTCTCTCGAGTAAGCACATACCTCATATGTCTATGTAAATTGTTTGGCGGGCGCAGTAGAGGGCTCAGAAGCGAAGGAGCGACAAGGGGATTTTGGAGAGTACGTTTTTCTGAAATGGTTTTTTGGGGGCATGTTGCATTTAGGAAGCCCCTATGGTGCCAAAACAGCAAATAAAAAAAACATGGCATACCATTTTGGAAACTAGACCCCTTGAGGAACGTAAAAAGGAATTAAGTGAGCCTTAATACCCCACAGGTGTTTCATGACTTTTGCATATGTAAAAAAAAAAAAAAAAATTTCACTAAAATGTGTGTTTCCCCCCAAATTTCACATTTTTGCAAGGGTTAATAGCAGAAAATACCCCCCAAAATTTGTAACCCCATCTCTTCTGAGTATGGAGGTACCCCATAAGTTGACCTGAAGTGCATTACGGGCGAACTACAATGCTCAGAAGAGAAGGAGTCATATTTGGCTTTTTGAGAGCAAATTTTGCTCGGGGGGCATGTCGCATTTAGGAAGCCCCTATGGTGCCAGGACAGCAAAAAAAAACGACATGGCATACCATTTTGGAAACTAGACTCCTTGAGGAACGTAACAAGGGATAAAGTGAACCTTAATACCCCACAGGTGTTTCACGACTTTTGCATATGTAAAAAAAATAATTTTTTTTTTACCAAAAATGCTTGGTTTAGCAAAAATTTAACATTTTTAAAAAAGGTAATAGCAGAAAATACCCCCCAACATTTGAAGCCCAATTTCTCCCGATTCAGAAGACACCCAATATGGGGATGAAAAGTGCTCTGCTGGCGCACTACAGGTCTCAGAAGAGAAGGAGTCTCATTTGGCTTTTTGGAAGCAAATTTTGCTCTGGGGGCATGCCGCATTTAGGAAGCACCTATGGTGCCAGGACAGAAAAAAAAAAACACATGGCATACCATTTTGGAAACTAGACCCCTTGGGGAACGTAACAAGGGGTAAAGTGAACCTTAATACCCCACAGGTGTTTCACGACTTTTGCATATGTAAAAAAAAAAATATTTTTTTTACACTAAAATGCTTGTTTTCCCCCAAATTTTACATTTTTACAAGGGATAATAGCAGAAAATACCCCCCAAAATTTGTAACCCCATCTCTTCTGAGTATGGAAATACCCAATAAGTGGACGTGAAGTGCACTGGGGGCGAACTACAATGCTCAGAAGAGAAGGAGCATCATTGAGCTTTTGGAGAGAGAATTTGGCCATGTGCATTTCCAAAGCCCCCCGTGGTGCCAGAACAGTGGACCCCCCACATGTGACCCCATTTTTAAAACTACACCCCTCACGGAAGGTAATAAGGGGTGCAGGGAGAATTTACACCCCACTGGCATTTGACGTATCTTTGGAACAGTGGGCTGTGTAAATTAAAAATTTTATTTTTCATTTTCACAGACCCCTGTTTCAAAGATCTGTCAGACACCTGTGGGGCGTAAATGCTCACTGTACCCCTTGTTACATTCCGTGAGGGGTGTAGTTTCCAAAATGGGGTCACATGTGGGTATTTATTGTTTTGCACTTATGTCAGAACCGCTGTAAAATCAGCCACCCCTGTGCAAATCACCAATTTAGACCTCAAATTTACATGGTGCACTCTCCCTTCTGAGCCTTGTTGTGCGTCCCCAGAACACTTTGCGCCCACATATGGGGTATCTCCGTCCTCAGGAGAAATTGCGTTACAAACTTTGGAGGCTTTTTTTCTTTTACCGCTTGTGAAATTTTAAAGTATGGGGCAACACCAGTATGTTAGTGTACAAAAATGTTTTTTTTTTTACACTAACATGCTGGTGTAGACCCCAACTTTACCTTTTCATAAGGGGTAAAAGGAGAAAAAGCCCCCCAAAATTTGTTAGGCAATTTCTCCCGCGTACGGCGATACCCCATATGTGGCCCTAAACTGTTGCCTTGAAATACGCCAGGGCTCCAAAGTGAGAGCGCCATGTGCATTTGAGGCCCAAATTAGGGATTTGCATAGGGGTGGACATAGGGGTATTCTAAGCCAGTGATTCCCAAACAGGGTGCCTCCAGCTGTTGCTAAACTCCCAGCATGCTTGGACAGTCAATGGCTGTCCGGAAATGCTGGGAGTTTTTGTTTTGCAACAGCTGGAGGTTCCGTTTTGGAAACACTGCTGTAGGATACGTTTTTCATTTTTATTGGGGGGGAAGGGGTGGTGGTGGGGGGGGGGGGGCAGTGTACGTGTGTATATGTAGTGTTTTACTCTTTATTTTATGGTAGTGTAGTGTTTTTAGGTTACATTCACACTGACGGCGGATTACACTGAGTCTCCCGCTAGGAGTTTGAGCTGCGGCTGCTGCAGCTCAAACCTGAAGCAGGGAATTCACTATAATCCGCCGCCAGTGTGAATGTAACCTGTACATTCACATGGGAGGGGGGGGGGGGGCAAAACTACAACTCCCAGCATGCACTGACAGAACGTGCATGCTGGGAGTTGTAGTTTTGCAACAGCTGGAGGCACACTGGAAAATACTGAGTTGGGTAATAGAACCTATTACCTAACTCGGTATTTCCCAACCAGTGTGCCTCCAGCTGTTGCAGAACTACAACTCTCAGCATGTACTGATTGCCAAAGAGAATGCTGGGAGATGTAGTTATGCAACAGCTGGATGCACGCAAGTACAACTCCCAGCATGCCGAGACAGCCATTTGCTGTTCCTGAATGCTGGGAGTTGTAGTTTTGCAAGATTTAGAGGGGTTCAGGCTGGAGATCACTGACAGTGGTCTCTAAACTGTGGCCCTCCAGATGTTGCAAAACTACAAATCTCAGCATGCTAAGACAGCAAACTGCTGTCTGAGCATGCTGGGAGTTGTAGTTTTGTAATATCTGGAGGGCTACAGTTTAGAGACCACTGTCAGTGATCTCTAGCCTGAACCCCTCTAAATCTTGCAAAACTACAACTCCCAGCATGCCAACACAGCAAACAGCTGTCAAGGCATGGTGGGAGTTGTAGTTTTGCAACATCTGGAGGGCGACAGTTTAGAGACCACTCTCTAAACTGTCGCCCTGCAGATGTTGCTAGGCAACAGACTCTGCACACGCGGCGTCATACTCACCTCCACCGCCGCCGTGATCACAGCCGCCGCCGCCGGGTAAGTGATCGCCGCCGCCGCCGCTACTGCACGGTTCCCCCCGCTGTGCCCGGACACCGATGGGCGGGCATAGCGCGGGGAACCGAACTTTAACCCCCCCGCCCCCAGTCTTCTATTGGTCGGCCGCTCCACCGATCAATAGCAGGGATAGGAGGGGTGGCAACCCTGCCACCTCACTCCTATCTCTTCAAGGGGGATCGAGGGTGTCTTGGACACCCCCGATCCCCCTTATTTTATCGCGGCGCCGCGATTGATGGGCAGGGGGAGAGCGCTTCCCCTGCAAACACCATAGATGCCGTGATCAGACTGATCACGGCATCTATGGGGTTAATGCTGCCGGGACCGGCGCGATCGCGGCCCCGGCAGCTGCGGTGGGACTCCGGCTGTGATTGACAGCTGAGTCCAACCCGCGATCTCCTGCGCTGCCCGCGGCAGAGCAGGAGATCGCTTGGACGTATGCATACGTCCATTTGCGCGAACGTGTAATTCGCCTGGACGTATGCATACGTCCAATAGCGGGAAGGGGTTAAAAAATCATAGCTCTTTCAATTTTACACCTAAAAATCCATATGATGGCTTATTTTTGCGCCATTGTAATGACATCAGTAATTTTACCAAAAAATCTACGACGAAACAGAGAAAAAAAATCATTGTGCAACAAAATTTAAAAAAACACAACATTTTTTAACTTTTGGGGGCTTCCGTTTCTACACAGTACATTTTTGGGTAAAAATGACACCTTCTCTTTATTCTGTAGGTCCATACAAGGGGTACAGTGAGCCTTAACACCCCAAAGGTGTTTGACAACTTTCGTTAAAGTCAGAGGATGTGTAAATGAAATTTTTTTCCCACTAAAATGCAGTTTTTTCCCAAAATTTTACATTTTTACAAGGGGTGATAGGAGAAAATGCCCCCCAAAATTTGTAACCCCATTTCTTCTGAGTATGGAAATATCCCATATGTGGATGTAAAGTGCTCTGCTGGCAAACTACAATGCTCAAAAGAGAAGGAGCGCCATTGAGCTTTTGGAGAGAGAATTTGTTTGGAATGGAAGTAGGGGGCCATGTGCGTTTACAAAGCCCCCGTGGTGCCAGAACAGTGGACTCCCCATATGTGACCCCATTTTGGAAACTACACCCCTCACAGAATTTAATAAGGGGTGCAGTGAGCATTTACACCCCACTGGCGTTTGACAGATCTTTGGAACAGTGGGCTGTGCAAATTGTTCCAAAAATCTGTCAGACACCTGTGGGGCGTAAATGCTCATTTTACATTACGTGAGGGGTGTAGTTTCCAAACTGGGGTCACATGTGTGTGTGGTTGGGGGGGTTCATTGTTCTGGCACCATCCGGACCAATTTTCTCTCCAAAAACCCAATGGCACTCCTCTTCTGAGCATTGTAGTGCGCCCGCAGAGCACTTTATATCCACATATGGGGGTATGTTCTTACTCAGAAGAAATGGGGTTACACATATTGTTTTTCTTTTTACCTATTTTCCCTTGTGAAAAATTTAGGGTAACACCAGCATTTTAGTGGAAAACTTTTTTTTTTTCATTTTCCCATCCAACTTTAATAAAAATTTGTCAAACACCTGTTTAGGGTGTTAAGGCTCACTATACCCCTTGTTACGTTCCGTGGGGGGTGTAGTTTCCAAAATGGGGTCACACGTGGGTATTTATTTTTTTGCGTTCATGTCAGAACCGCTGTAAAATCAGCCACCCTTGTGCAAATCACCAATTTAGGCCTTAAATGTACATAGTGCGCTCTCACTCCTGAGCCTTATTGTGCGCCTGCAGAGCATTTTACGTCCACATTTGGGGTATTTCTGTACTCAAGAGGAATTGTGTTACAAATTTTCCTTTTACCTCTTGTGAAAATGAAAAGTATGGGGCAACGCCAGCATATTAAAATTTTTTTCTTTTTTTTACACTAACAGGCTGGTGTAGACCCCAACTTTTCCGTTTCATATGAGGTAAAAGGAGAAAAAGCCCCCCAAAATTTGTAACTCAATTGCTCCCGAGTACGGAAATACCCCGTATGTGGCCCTAAACTGTTTCCTTGAAAAACGTCAGGGCTCCGAAGTGAGAGAGCGCCATGCGCATTTGAGGCCTAAATTAGGGATTTGCATAGGGGTGGACTCGGATGCAAGCGTTACAATTGCCACCACTACCAAAAATATTCTACGCCAGTGATTCCCAAACAGGGTGCCTCCAGCTTTTGCTCTAAACTCCCAGTATGCCGGGACAGTCAGTGGCTGTCTGGCAATGCTGGGAGTTGTTGTTTTACAACAGCTGGAGGCTCCGTTTTGGAAACAGTGCCGTACGAGATGTTTTTCATTTTTATTGGGGGGTGTTTTACCCTTTATTATGTGTTAGTGTAGTGTTTTTAGGGTACATTCACACCTGCGGGGGTTTACGGTAAGTTTCCTGCTAGGAGTTGGAGCTGTGGTGGAAAATTTGCCACAGCTTAAACTTAAAGCAGGAAACTCACTGTAAACCCACCCGTGTGATTGTGCCCTGTACATTCACATGGGGGGGGGGGGGGGACTTCCAGCTGTTGCAAAATTACAACTCCCAGCATGCACTTGCAGACCGTGCATGCTGGGAGTTATAGTTTTGCAACAGCTGGAGATGCACTGGTTGGAAACCTGGAGTTGGGTACTGTTACCTAACTCAGTATTTTCCAACCAGTGTGCCTCCAGCTGTTGCAAAAATACAACTCCTGGCATGTACTGATCGCCAAAGGGCATGCTGGGAGTTGTGGTTATGCAACAGCTGGAGGCACGCAACTACAACTCCCAGCATGCCGAGACAGCCGTTTGCATGTGCATGCTGGGAGTTGTAGTTTTGCAAGATTTAGAGGGCCGCGGTTTGTAGACCACCGCACAGTGATCTCCAAACTGTGGCCCTCCAGATGTTGCCAAACTACAAATCCCAGCATGCCCAGACGGCAAAGTCATTGAAGGCTATGAAGTTGTAAAGAAGTAAATCTAAATCTTGCAGAACTACAAATCCCAGCATGCCCAAACAGCAAACGATTGTGTAAGAGTGCTGGGAGTTGTAGTTTTGCAACTTCTGGAGGGCTACAGATTAGAGACCACTGTACAGTGGTCTCCAAACTGTGGCCTTCCAAATGTTGCTAGGCAACAACTCATCGCGTCCGTTGCAGGATCGCCGCCGCATGCAGAGGAGCCACCCGCCGCCGATCGTCGCCGCTCCCAGCACAGATCCCCCCCTCTGCCCGGAATACCGTGGGTGGGCAGAGCGGGGGAACCAAACTTTAACCCCCCCCCCTGCCCCCGATCTGCTATTGGTCGGTCGCTTCTGACCGACCAATAGCAGGGATAGGAGGGGTGGCACCCCTGCCACCTCACTCCTATCCCTTCAGGGGAATCTGGGGTGTCTTGGACAGCAACGTTCCTCCTTATTTATGGGTCACTGGAGACCCGTATGACCCAGAATCGCCGCAGATCGCTGCTCTGAATTGACCGACGATTTGCGACAATCCCCTACAGGTGTTGGCACGGGATGCCTGCTGAATTAGCAGCGGGGACCGGATTTACCACGGGCGTACAGGTATGTCCTGAATGATAGGGCATGCAGGGGGTATGCATATGCCCTGCATCCCCAAGAGGTTAAAAATTAAAGAAGCCATCTGATTGGTTGTTATAGGCAACTGGTCCACTTTTCCTCTTCACAGGTTTTGATAAATCTCCCTCAATGTTTTTGGCAAAAATGCCACAAAGATGGCATCTTGGGAGAAAACTAATGAGGGGGCAGTTTTTTAAGGTGTTTTTTTATTTTTTTTTGGCCCAAAAAAACTCAAACTAAAATTGTGTCTGTTCCTAGGCTGGGATTAAACACAATTTACATGTGGTGTTTTTTAAAGGAGTACTGCAGCGGCATATAACTTCTCCCCCATCCGCAGGATAGGTGATAAGTGTTTGAGCGCTGAGGGTCCGACCGCCGGGACCCCCCGCGATCTTCCATACCGGACCCGGCACTGCTGCGGCTCTGCGCGTCTAGTGCTTGTGTCCTCGATCTCACTGAGGTCGACAGACTTGTCCCCTCCATTCAGTTCTATGGGAGAGGTGGGGATGCGCGAAAGCTGCCTCTCCATCTCTCATGGAGGGGTCGTGAGGCACGGCCAACATGCCTCCTACACGGGGAGAGTAACGGCAGAGCCAGGGCCCGCTACAGGAGATCAAGGGGTGTCCCAGCGGTCGCACTCCTCGAGATCAAACACTTATCCCCTATCCTGTGGATGGCTGCGCTGCCTGGACGTCTGACGACTGATGTTCTTCTGCTCCGCAACGTCAGGGGCGTCATTTGTCAGATGTCCCGGCAGCCAGCGATGCTCATTGCTCATTGAGCCTCCTGAAGGCCCAGGCTGTTGGGGCCACCAAATGATATTACATATACTGAGTGTCTAGTTAGGAGAAACAAATATAACGCACCCACAGGGAGTAGCGCCATTTTAATAAAAATTGCCAAAAATCCCTTAGATAACAGTCAGGCAGAATATGTTAAAAAGCTTTTTTTTTTCTTTTTTTCAGCCAATCAGAGAGCAGCACTACTCAAATAGAACTCCCAGGAGGTAACAGCGTGTCACACATGTGATGTCATAACCATTGTCCACCAGGGAGCAGCACTGAGCAGAAATAACACGGCTCCTGTTCATTGTTCATCAGTCAGAGGCCGATGCTGGACGCTGTACCCGGGAATGGAGACTCATACACATGACTGTGACTGCCGGTAAGTGTCATATTGTTGTGTCCTAAAGGTCTTTAGTGCAGTTCCATGTGCATTTCTATAATAAACATGTAGATAATCTATCTTTTCTTTTCCTATCTTAGATGCAGTATTTCCAGCATGTGGAGTCGCATTTCCGGACCTACAGCAAGAAGTTGGATGAAGACATAACCCCTGGAATCACGCACATACACAGACACTTTGCCCAAATTCTAGAGGTAACCTCCTTTAGTATGCCCAGAGGAAGGGCAGTACAGTAGCCATGGATTCCCTACAGGTTTCCTCCCCTCTGGAGGTTTTTCCTGTCCTGAGTATTAGTTACTGTTCGCTCTTAGTGAGTGATGGAGGTTACATAAAATCCCTACACAAACATTGTAAGAAATAAGAAATAAAGTTCCCCCTTTTTTAAACCATTCTTTGACTTGTTTGACTCATTTATTTTATTTCTGTGTGCGAAAAATCAGGTTAGCAAAATGGATGACATGAGTTTTTTTCTATTTTAAGTGTCCAAAGCTTCTCTCCTGCGCGATCTGCACAATTTGGTGTGGAGAGAGGCAGCTGATGCTGGGTGGTACAGTTACCGTGGCAACGGTAGCACACCCGGCAAGTTCCGGACAGTACACAAGCTTTTTCTGATAAATATGACTCATGCAGGGAACTTGCTAGGGGTCATACGGTTGTGTGGTGTCCCAGTACCGTATTGTATACCGTACCTTGTATGGTGGTCCCCAAAGTCATAGTTACATTCAGGTAGGGTCCCCCAGGTGGGACAGTCCCTAGTCGCCTCCTCTACTCTAATTCTATAATGTTTATATGCAGGGACGTGCACACATAGGGGTAAAAGGGGGCTGGAGCCCCTGCCCTTTTCCTCACCTGCCCCTCTAGTGCCCTCACAAAAGGAGCTACAGACTAAGGGTGATAGGTGCAGTAAAAAGGTTCCGTTGCTGGAGAGATTTGTATGTGGTTTAATGGAGGGTGCTGTGCCCTCCCTGCAGGAAGGGGGCGCCACTCACCCGTCATTATCTGCCATTTCTCTGCTTCTCTCCACACGGAGGAGACAGGAGCAAAAGAGGCAGAGAGAAGCCCCGCCCACTGTCTGCCCCGCCACAAACTCCAGCCTGTGCAGAGGGCGATGGAGCCCTTACTTACTGTATGTAACTGGAAATATAAGTGAGTGACTGTCAGTGTGTGTGTGTATAGATCTGTGTGTGTGTATATTTGTGTGTGTGTATCTCTATGTATGTGCTTGTGCAGAGAGGGATGGCTGGGGCCTTAGTGTGACTGTATGTCAGTGTGAGGTGTATATATGTGTGTTTGTGTGTGTGTCTATCTCTATGTATGTGCCTATATATATATATGTGAGCAAGTGAATCTATGTGTGTGTATGTATATATGTGTATGTATGTGTGTATATATATATGTGAGCAAGTGAATCTTTGTATGTGTGTATATATCTGTAAGTGATTGTATGTGTGTACCTGTATGTATGATGTGCTTATTGGCTATATCTGTTTGTATATATTCCATGTTATATGTGTGTCTGTGTATTTATGTTTCTATATGTATATTTGTACCTGTATGTATGTGTCAGTGTCTCTGTGTATGTGTATATATGACCTATGTACTGTATGTGTGTGTATATGACCTATGTACTGTATGTGTGTATATGACGTATGTACTGTATGTGTGTATATGACCTATGTATTGTATGTGTGTATATGACGTATGTACTGTATGTGTGTATATGACCTATGTACTGTATGTGTGTATATGACGTATGTACTGTATGCGTGTATATGACGTATGTACTGTATGTGTGTATATTACGTATGTACTGTATGTGTGTATATGACCTATGTACTGTATGTGTGTATATTACCTATGTACTGTATGTGTGTATATTACCTATGTACTGTATGTGTGTATATGACCTATGTACTGTATGTGTGTATATGACCTATGTACTGTATGTGTGTATATTACCTATGTACTGTATGTGTGTATATGACCTATGTACTGTATGTGTGTATATGACCTATGTACTGTATGTGTGTATATTACCTATGTACTGCATGTGTGTATATTACCTATGTACTGTATGTGTATATTACCTATGTACTGTATGTGTGTATATGACCTATGTACTGTATGTGTGTATATGACCTATGTACTGTATGTGTGTATATTACCTATGTACTGTATGTGTGTATATGACCTATGTACTGTATGTGTGTATATTACCTATGTACTGTATGTGTGTATATTACCTATGTACTGTATTTGTGTATATGACCTATGTACTGTATGTGTGTATATGACGTATGTACTGTATGTGTGTATATGACGTATGTACTGTATGTGTGTATATGACGTATGTACTGTATGTGTGTATATGACCTATGTACTGTATGTGTGTATATGACCTATGTACTGTATTTGTGTATATGACCTATGTACTGTATGTGTGTATATGACCTATGTACTGTATGTGTGTATATGACGTATGTACTGTATGTGTGTATATGACGTATGTACTGTATGTGTGTATATGACGTATGTACTGTATGTGTGTATATGACGTATGTACTGTATGTGTGTATATGACCTATGTACTGTATGTGTGTATATGACGTATGTACTGTATGCGTGTATATGACGTATGTACTGTATGTGTGTATATGACGTATGTACTGTATGTGTGTATATGACCTATGTACTGTATGTGTGTATATTACCTATGTACTGTATGTGTGTATATGACCTATGTACTGTATGTGTGTATATTACCTATGTACTGTATGTGTGTATATGACCTATGTACTGTATGTGTGTATATGACCTATGTACTGTATGTGTGTATATTACCTATGTACTGCATGTGTGTATATTACCTATGTACTGTATGTGTATATTACCTATGTACTGTATGTGTGTATATGACCTATGTACTGTATGTGTGTATATTACCTATGTACTGTATGTGTGTATATTACCTATGTACTGTATGTGTGTATATTACCTATGTACTGTATTTGTGTATATGACCTATGTACTGTATGTGTGTATATGACGTATGTACTGTATGTGTGTATATGACGGATGTACTGTATGTGTGTATATGACGTATGTACTGTATGTGTGTATATGACGTATGTACTGTATGTGTGTATATGACCTATGTACTGTACGTGTGTATATGACGTATGT
Source organism: Hyla sarda (assembly GCF_029499605.1). Taxonomy (NCBI): domain Eukaryota; kingdom Metazoa; phylum Chordata; class Amphibia; order Anura; family Hylidae; genus Hyla; species Hyla sarda. The sequence continues at coordinate 423,965,571 of NC_079191.1, forward strand.
ACTGTACGTGTGTATATGACGTATGTACTGTACGTGTGTATATGACCTATGTACTGTATGTGTGTATATGACCTATGTACTGTATGTGTGTATATGACCTATGTACTGTATGTGTGTATATGACCTATGTACTGTATGTGTGTATATTACCTATGTACTGTATGTGTGTATATTACCTATGTACTGTATGTGTGTATATGACCTATGTACTGTATGTGTGTATATGACCTATGTACTGTATGTGTGTATATGACCTATGTACTGTATGTGTGTATATTACGTATGTACTGTATGTGTGTATATTACGTATGTACTGTATGTGTTTATATTACCTATGTAGTGTATGTGTGTTTATTACCTATGTAGTGTATGTGTGTATATTACCTATGTAGTGTATGTGTGTATATTACCTATGTACTGTATGTGTGTATATTACGTATGTAGTGTATGTGTGTTTATTACCTATGTAGTGTATGTGTGTTTATTACCTATGTAGTGTATGTGTGTTTATTACCTATGTACTCTGTGTGTGTATATGACCTATGTACTGTATGTGTGTATATGACCTATGTACTGTATGTGTGTATATGACCTATGTACTGTATGTGTGTATATTACCTATGTACTGAATGTGTGTATATGACCTATGTACTGTATGTGTGTATATTACCTATGTCCTGTATGTGTGTATATTACGTATGTACTGTATGTGTGTATATGACCTATGTACTGTATGTGTGTATATTACGTATGTACTGTATGTGTGTATATTACCTATGTACTGTATGTGTGTTTATTACCTATGTACTGTATGTGTGTATATGACCTATGTACTGTATGTGTGTATATTACGTATGTACTGTATGTGTGTATATTACGTATGTACTGTATGTGTGTATATTACGTATGTACTGTATGTGTGTAGATTACGTATGTACTGTATGTGTGTAGATTACGTATGTACTGTATGTGTGTAGATTACGTATGTACTGTATGTGTGTAGATTACGTATGTACTGTATGTGTGTATATGACCTATGTACTGTATGTGTGTATATGACCTATGTACTGTATGTGTGTATATGACCTATGTACTGTATGTGTGTATATTACCTATGTACTGTATGTCTGTATATAACGTATGTACTGTATGTGTGTATGTTACCTATGTACTGTATGTGTGTATATTACCTATGTACTGTATGTGCCTTTATGTTATGTGCTTGTATGTATTGTATGAAGCACATTATTAGGGAATTATTGGAGGAATATAAGCACAGTATATAGGGAATTTATGGAAGCACAGTATATATTTCATTATATTGGAACATTATATTTTTATGTATGCTGGCACTGTGTATAGATCCTTAGGGTGCGTTCACATGTGCCTATTTTTGCTGCAGATTTGCTGCAGATTTTGCTTCCCATTGACAATGGGAAGAGAAATCTGCTAAAGCAAATCTGCAGCAGAAAATACGCACGTGTGAACGCACCCTTAGTGGTGGCACAGTATAGTTAAATAATAGTGGCACAATATATAGTTCATTAATGGTGGCACAGTATATAGTTCATTAATGGTGGCACAGTATATAGGGAATTAATAGATGAATGGTGGCACAGTATATAGTTCATTAATGGTGGCACAGTATATAGTTCATTAATGGTGGCACAGTATATAGTTCATTAATGGTGGCACAGTATATAGGGAATTAATAGATGAATGGTGGCACAGTATATAGTTCATTAATGGTGGCACAGTATATAGTTCATTAATGGTGGCACAGTATATAGTTCATTAATGGTGGCACAGTATATAGTTCATTAATGGTGGCACAGTATATAGGGAATTAATAGATGAATGGTGGCACAGTATATAGTTCATAAAGGGGGGTACGGTATATATTTAAAGGCAAACTGGCAGGCTGTTTACTCGCACTAAACCCAATACACTAGGTTACAGTGCAGTATACAAAAATTGGTCTTTCCATTTTCTAGGTATTGCCCCACATTGCTAGTATGCGAAGTCAGTCTTGTGCGCAATGGAGGCGGAGCTTCCCTGCCTCCATCCTGTATGCTGTGCTATGCCTGGCCGTCTTTGTATATTTGTAATTCTTTTTTTTGCCGACTTGTATATTGTAGCATGTAAGTATATATTAGTGTGGTGTCCATCTCTTCAGTGTAAGAACCAGAGCTGTGTGGAGATCCTGCATAAGGTGGGTGATTGGTGCTGGGTGATTGGGGATGGGTGCTGGGTGATTGGGGGATTGGGGATGGTTGATTGGTGCTGGGTGATGGGTGCTGGGGGATTGGGGATGGGTGATTGGGGATGGGTGATGGGTGCTGGGTGATTGGGGATGGGTGAGGCCGGGTACAGTGCACGTTCTCTCATATAGAGCTCAGACCGGGGCATATAGGGGGAGATTTATTAAAACCTTTGCAGAGGAAAACCCTTCTGCAAAATGATCTGATTGGTTGCTATGAGCGACTGCACCGCTCTTTCTCTGCACAGGTTTTGTATAAATCTCCTCTATAATACAGTATACTATAGGGCAGCTGTCACATGTTTTCTGTAAATAAGACTGACAGCACAGCCAAAGTGTATATACACATGGCAGACCTTCATAGAAACTGTTCTTGACTCGATTTTACAAAAACACCAACTAATATGGGGGATAGCAATGTCGAGGAGGCCCGGCGGGAGTCCACTGTATCCCTGGACCACAGCACATCTGCCCATTAAGTCTGGCAGACGTTTTTTAAATTATGAGAAGTGCCCTCTTTTTTACTTGAGCCCCTGCCCTTCAAAATGTCTGTGCACGTCCCTGTTTATATGTACACATTTAATAATATATGTTTAATAATGTATAGTATACTTACCTTGTTAGCGTCGCCGGACCTTCGTTCATGTGACCATGTTAATTCCTCTATGGTATGTTTGAGGACTTTTGGAGGTCCTTGGGTCACATGTTTACCCATAATTCTATGTAAGGGTGATTGACAGAAGTATTGGACCAATTAGCTCTAGTCCAGCCCCTGCCCATATAAGGGAGCTGTAGCCAAATATCGCTCTCTTGGGTTGCTGCTCTCGTGGATGCCGGACTAGCAGGACGGATCTGCGCAACTTTCAAAGACACGCTAGGCCAGAAAACCTACCGGCCTCAGCCTAAACTAAACCGTGAGTTCTAAACTAATCCCCGCTAAAGTTAGCGTGACTGCTGGACCACAACTAAAACCCCTAAATCCAGTGGAACAGTGCATATCAGTCTACGGACTCTAAAACGCTTAAGGTCCCAACCACTGTCAATCTCTAAGAGACTTTGCATGTATAGAGACGGTTCCAGTTATGAAGCTTGCATAAAATCTTCAGTAAAAGTTCCAACTTTATTGAGCAAACTCTCCGGTTGTGGACATTCAATACCTCCCTATCGCTCTTGGGAAGGGTGACGGTAGGACAAGCATCACAGAGGAGCGCCCACCGTGGCGTCACGAATAGAAAGGGTTAACCAGACACCCTTTAGTAACCGCACAGCTACACTCCCTACACCCAACTCCCCAGGCTATCACAGTTGCAAAGGATCAACTTTTGGGTATGTGCACTGGCCCTTAAAGGGGCACTCCGCCCCTAGACATCTTATCCCCTAGCTAAAGAATAGGGGATCAGATGTCTGATCGCAGGCTTCCCGCTGCATGGACCCCAGCGATCTCCATGCAGCACCCGGCATTCTAAACAGTATGTTTTGAACGCTAGGTTCCCATGGCAGGGGTCATGATATCACACCACCTCCCATAGACATGAATGGAGGAGGCATTGCGTGACGTCATGACCCACACCACAAGAACCCAGCATTTTAAACATATTGGTTAGAACTCCGGGTGCTGCACAGAGATCACGGGGGTCCCAGCAGCAGGACCTTCGTGATCAGACATCTTATCCCCTATCCTTTGGATAGGGGATAAGATGTCTATGGGTGGAGTACCCCTTTAAGAAATTAGGAAGGGACTGTAGGCATGCCTACAGGTAGAAAAAGAGAAGATGGGAGAAATGGCAGGATGCAAATCAGAGTTTGGCTGGGACCAATTATGGGTGTGTTCTGGCCAATTAAAGGAGATACATGGAAATAATTAAGTTATCCACTATCCATGGGATAGGGGATAAGTAGCTGAACGTGGGGGGTTCTGACCGCTAAGGACCCCCTGCGATCTCTGGGATGAGACGCAGCGCTCAGTGAGAAGCGCGTGCTGCAGACAGTACTCGCTCCATTATTTTTTATGGGAGCGCTGAAAAGACATGGGTAGAGCTCTCAGGCATCATTGGCGCTCCCATAGAAATGACTGAAGCGCATGCCGTCTACCTGGGAGACACGGCAAACCTTCATGTGAGTATGATAAAGATGGGAGCCTATGCTAGGGCGGCGGCGCAGTTGTTGGAAGAGGGGGTTTTCTTTAGGTTTCCGTATTCCATTTGTTCCGGGAGGGGAGGGGTCGGTTGTTAAAAATTTGTGCTCTGCACTGGGTCACCCTGAGGTTGTGAGGGAAAAGTTGAGTAAGGAGGTGCGGCTTGGACGGATGTATGGGCCTTTTAGTGTCCCTCCGGTGGATCATTTGTGGGTGTCGCCATTGGGGGTGGTTCCTAAGAAGGAGCCATTTAAGTTCAGGTTGATTCATTACCTGTCCTTCACCAGGGGTGCGTCTGTTAATGATGGTATTGATCCGGAGTTGTGTTCTGTTAACTATACTTCGTTTGATGCGGCATTGGGGTGGTTGTGGCTGTATGGCGTGGGAGCGCTCTTAGCGAAAACGGACGTTGAGGCAGCTTTTCGCTTGCTTCCGGTCCATTCTGATTGTTTACACTTACTGGGGTGTTTTTGGGATGGGGGTTATTTTGCGGATCGTTGTTTGCCCATGGGATGTTCCATTTCTTGTTTTTATTTTGAATGTTTTTGTACTTTTTTGGAGTGGGTTGTGCAAGATGTGTCTGGGTGTCAGTCTTTTATCCATTACCTAGACGATTTTTTGTGCATTGGCCCACCGGGTTCTAATGTGTGTTCCCTGTTGTTACACACGATGGAGTCGGTGGCGCGGCATTTTGGTGTTCCTTTGGCTAAGGATAAGACGGAGGGCCCTTGTGAGGTCCTTAGTTTTTTGGGAATTGAAATTGACACACGGGTTTTTGAATGCCGTTTGCCGAGAGATAAGTTGTTAGGGTTGCGCGATGCAGTGGACGCTGCACGTTGCCGAAAAAAGATTCGGATGCGTGAGTTACAGTCACTTTTAGGTAAACTGAATTTTGCCTGCAGGATCATGCCGATGGGGCGTATTTTCGGCAGAAAGTTGGCCCAGGCTACGGCGGGGGTGACTTTGCCTCATCATTTTATTCGGTTATCTGCGGAGTTGCGTGATGACTTGGAGGTTTGGGCTTCTTTTTTGCAGAATTATAATGGTCGAGCGGTGGTCATGGGCGCAGTGGAGGACGCGGTAGATTTTGAGTTATATACCGATGCGGCAGGTGGGGTTGGTTTTGGGGCTTATTGTCAGGGGAGCTGGTGTGCTGAGCCATGGGCGGAGTTATGGGGTGTTGAAGGGGTGCTATGAAATCTGGTGCTTCTTGAATTGTTTCCAATTGTGGTGGCTTTGTCAGTCTGGGGGGACAGGTTCAGGGATAAAAAAAAAATAGTTTTCACTGTGATAATATGGGTGTGGTAATGGCAATTCAAAATTTGTCTGCGTCTTCGCCTTCTGTGGTACGGTTGTTGCAGCATTTGGTGTTGGTGTGTTTGTCTTTGAATGTGTGGGTGGTTGCTGTGCATATTCCAGGGGTGAAGAATGAGATTGCTGATGCACTCTCTTGTTCACAGTGGACACGGTTCCGGTCCCTGGTGCCTCAGGCGGAGGCGGTAGGAGTTCCATGCCCGGAGGAGTTGTGGGTTGTGGCGGCGAACTCGTTGATTGAGGCGTCCTTGGCAAAGTACCACGTGGGCCTCTTGTTCGGCCGCGTGGCAGCAGTGGGAGTCGTGGCAGCGTTTGTAGATGAATGGGGTTGATGGGGATTGCGGTGAAGTTGGGGTAGATGTTAAACTGTTGTTATTATTGGGACATTGCAGGGAGGAGGTATGGTCGGTGCCTAAGGTTAATAGGTTGGTGGCTGGTATTGCTTTCGGGTGTAAGCTTAGGGGATTAGTTGATGTTACGAAGTCCTTTGTTAGTTTTACGGGCCATACGGGGTTACAGGAAAGTTTGGAGGTCGCATGATAGGCGTAGGCCGGTATCTTTTGCCACGTTGCATTTGTTGAGTTCTCAGTTGGGTGGCGTATGTTCCTCGGAGGGGGAGGTGCTACTTTTTAGATTAGCTTTTTCTTTAGCCTTTTTTGGGGCCTTGCGTTTGGGGGAATTGCTTAGTCCTTCGACGCGCAGGTGCCGGGGGGTGGGGGGGGGGTGGAGGGGTTGTTGGATGACAACGTTCAGCTGTATTCTGATAGAGTTAAGTTTTGCTTGCGGAGCTCAAAGACGGATCAGTTTGGGAGAGGGAGGCTTGTGGTTTTGTTTGAGGTGTCGGGGAGTGCGGTGTGCCAAGTTTGCTGTCTCCATTGTTATAGGGTACGATAAGTGCCATGGAACAGCCCGTTGCTGAGGCATTTGGATGGGTCATTTTTGTCCAGATTTCAATTTATGGCGGTGTTTAGGAGATGTTTAGTGGCGGGGGGTGTGGATAGTGAGTGTTTTAGTGGGCATTCTTTTAGGATTGGTGCAGCTACGGAGGTGGCTCGTTGGGGTTTGGGGGATGATTTAATTAACCATATTGGGCGGTGGGAGTCGGTTCGTTTTAGGTCATATATTAGGTTGGATTGAGGATGTACTTGGGTAGGGGGGTGTTTGTTTTTTAATCTGTCATTTGTTTTTTCTTTCTTTGTTTTTCAGATCGTCCCTGCTTGGTCTGGATATTGGGTCATTCTTATGTGCATTTTGGGGCAGTGCGGGCTTCCATTCGCCCGAATGGTAGGCAACTGGGTTTTTCCAGGGAGGTGGCGGTGATAAGGTGGTTGGGTCAGAGAGGGATGGTGTGGAGCAGGGTAGTGCCGGAGTTTACCAAGTTTGTACGACTTGATAAGACGCTGGATATATTAGTCTTACACGTAGAGGGCAATGATTTGGGGGCTTGTCCATTCAGGGAATTGATTTGGGATGTCAAATTTGACATTTTACGGGTGTGGGCCATGTTTCCGAACATGGTGGTAGTTTGGTCTGATATTGTTCCCCGAAAAAAGTGGGACTTAGCCTGGTTGGTTGAGCAGATTAACAAAGCTAGGATAAAGGTGAATCGGGCGTTGGGAAAATTTGTGGCTCGTAATGGGTCGGTGGCTGTGAGACACACGCGCTGTTGGAGGATGGTGACGGGGCTTTTTGGCGGAGGGATGGCGTTCATCTAAATGCAGTTGGTATCGATGTGTGGTGTTTGGCGTTGCAGGAGGGGATTGAGGTGGCTATGAAGGTGTAGAGAGATGCAAATTCTTAAGGTGTCAGGAATTTTCATTGTGGCAGGAGGGTCCTCGAAGTCGGTGAGGAAAAAGGTGTGATAAAACCTAAAGGGGAGGGAACCAAATTGGTTCTGGACTCCTTTGTGGAGGTTTGATCTGGGTGGATGGCGGTTCCAGTGGAGGAAGTCAGTAATGGGAGGCTTAGGCCTCTGGGGGTTGGTCCCCGTGGGGGAATGTCTGGTCTCTGAGCCAGTGCGGATTGGCTGGAGGCAAAATAAAAGGAGCCCGTGTGGGATCTAAGTGAAAAGGGTAACCACCATGTGGAATTTTGGGCTTCGAGGACCACCTTGGGAGTTTATTGTATTATTTAATGTTATTTAAGATTATATTAATGTTATGTGTTTGTTATAATAAAACGGCTGCTGTGGCCAATTCATTCCATTCTGTGTCTGTGTTAATTATTGGTAGGAGGGGTGAGAGGGTACGGATTTGGCAATACCTCTGTCATGCCATACGATGACTTAATGACAATGCCACACCAGAACAGAACAATACTGCCATACCAGAACAGAACAATAGTGCCATACCGTGACTGAATAACAACACCATACCAGAACAGAACAATACTGCCATACCAGAACAGAACAATAGTGCCATACCGTGACTGAATAACAACGCCCTACCAGAAAAGAACAATACTGCCATAGTGTGACTGAATAACAATGCCATACCAGAACAGAACAATACTGCCATACCAGAACAGAACAATAGTGCCATACCGTGACTGAATAACAACACCATACCAGAACAGAACAATACTGCCATACCAGAACAGAACAATAGTGCCATACCGTGACTGAATAACAACGCCATACCAGAAAAGAAGAATACTGCCATACCGTGACTGAATAACAACGCCATACCAGAACAGAACAATACTGCCATACCATGACTGAATAACAACTCCATACCAGAACATAACAATACTGCCATACCATGACTGAATAACAACGCCATACCAGAACAGAACAATACTGCCATACCGTATCTGAATAACAACGCCATACCAGAACAGAACAATACTGCCATACCGTGACTGAATAACAACGCCATACCAGAACAGAACAATACTGCCATACCATGACTGAATAACAACACCATACCAGAACAGAACAATACTGCCATACCTTGACAGAATAACAAAGCCATACCAGAACAATACTGCCATACCGTATCTGAATAACAACGCCATACCAGAACAGAACATGACTAGGGTATCGTAGAATTACGCTTGGCCTACACCACCCATTTCCAATTACCTTTTCCCCAATAAACACAGACACTCCAACGTGGTGCAAATGCCACAGTGGACCCAACTTTTTATTATCAAAACCAATTAGCAAATATATATTAATAAATATATATATAAATATAACACTTTACAAGTCTTCATAAATAACATGCCCCCTAACATCTCCCGCTATCCAAGGTAACATTACCCCATAACATTCACATAACCTGAACATAGTGCAAAATGAATTAACCAAACTCCTGATATATCATCAGACTGTAAGGGGACCTGAAGGCAGCTTCTCCTTCCGCTCTCTCCTACTTTGCCCTTGGTCGACCGTCACCTGACCCAAGGGCACCACCTTCGGAGACCACTCTGCCAACCGCTCGAGCATGCCTCTATCTCCCACCAAGGCGGCCGGTTGTGACCCCTTACACCCGACCGGCCCTCCACAAAGCCACTGCTCTTTCGACTACCTCTCTAATGGACACGGTCCACAGATCCGTCCCGATAGGTGTCAGGTGCACCCTATCCCGCCCCAAGAATTCCACTGACGGCACCTCGAGCTCCATGTGGCGAACCACCAATCCCTCGTTCCGAGCCACAAATTTACTCACAGCATTGTTCACCCTTGCCCGATTCACCTTCTTCACTGATCACGCCTGCTCCCACTTCAAACGCGCCACCATATCGGACCAGACAATGACAATCCCCGGGAAAGAGGCCCAGATGCGCAACATGTCCAGCTTGATGTCCCGCAGTAGAGATTTAGAGGTGCGCACCGCCAGGTCATTCCCCCCAGCGTGGACAACCAGCACATCCGGGGCCCTGCCCAGTTCCACAAAGGAATGTAAAAACGGCAGCAGTTCGGACCACATCAACCCCCCTTTCCCCAACCGACGCACATGAGCGACGTCCCGGCTGAGCCCCAGGTTGCACGTCAGCCCGCTCACCCCCCCTACGGACGTAGGAATGCCCCACGATCCAAACCAAGCAAGGTCCAGGATCTGTAAAACACAACAAAACAAAATAAATAAAAAAAACACTGCCCAACGGAACCCCATCGTACACACATCACAACAATTGAGGACGGACATAAATTCTGTAGTGCTGCGACTCCCACCTCCCGATCCTCTGAATGGCCTCACGCCCCAAACCCCAACTGGACGCTTCCGTAACCGCCCCTATACGAAATTAGTGCAAACTATACTCTCCAGGAACGCACTCAACCACCCCCAAGCAGCGCCTGAAAACTTGCACAAACTGGAACTTAGACAAGTCCGGTGCACCAACAACAGCCCACCGGGCACATCTCCGATCCCTGCAGCGCCGCTAGGCGCACCACAAAACCGCGGCCCACCTGATCCATTTTAGACTTCCGGATCACGCATTCCAGAACCTCGCCCACCAACACCACATCCACCGCCAACAAACCCCCACTATATGTCGACTCGGGGCCACCAGCTCCGATATGCAAAATGCCCCGATTAAAAAAAGCCAGGGCAAACGCCAACTGAAAAAGAACAACCTCGTACTCCGACGCACAAATCTCCCCCAACACAGTCCCTAACCTAATTAACAACGAAAAAGAGACCGGCCTATGAGTATCCCTCGTAGCCGCGCCTTTCCGAAAACCCTTGGCCGCCTGCTTCACCAAGAACGATTTGGTCGAGTCAGGGATCTCCCGCGACTTGAACCAAAAGGCTAGCGCCGCCAAGCGACGCCCCAAACCCGCAGGAGAAACCCTATCCTGGAACAACCTACCCACATAAAACAAAAGTCAGGCTCACCCAGTCCAGCGGCTCCTCCCCTCCGCTAACCTCCGCCACCAAGGATTCCCACTCAGACCAGCACCTACAATACCCCGCCCACGTGGCCCCACTCACTGACTGGCGTACCAACTCCATAGCCACAGTCAGACCTCGGTCCACAGCCACTCTGGGCAAGGCAGCCCATTCACGTCCGCCGCCGGTGCCAGCTCTCGAAAACGGTCCCACTGAAACCGAGAAAGAGAGTCAGCGATGGAGTTATGCACCCCAGGGACATGCATAGCAACAAAATGCGCATTCAATACCAGCCCCCGCAGCACCAACCTACGCAAAAAACTCACCACAGGTGGCGACCCCGCTGACTGAGCATTGACCGCTTGCACCACCCCGAGGTTGTCACAATGGAAGCAGACCTTGCGATTTCTAAACAACTCCCCCCCCAATCTCCACTGCCACAATTATAGGGAACAACTCCAACAGTGCCAAATTGCGCACCAACCCTCTACTTTCCCACTTATCGGGCCACAGCGCTGTGCACCACCGCCCTTGCAAGTAGGCCCCAAAACCTGAGCTACCCGCCGCATCTGTATACAATTCAAGTTCCCAGCTGGACACCGCTCCCTCCATCACGACAGACCTACCATTATACCGCGACAAAAAGGACTGCCATACTTCCAAGTCCGCTCTCACCTCCCCGGAGAGCCGCACATAATGATGCGGCCTCCTAACATCTGCCGCAGCCGCGGCCAGCCGCCTGCAGAACACGTGGCCCATCGGCATAATGCGGCAAGCGAAATTGAGGTGCCCCACAAGCGACTGCACGTCCCTGAGCTGCACCTTATGCATCCGCCTCCACCGCCCCCCGCAACTCGTCCAATTTGTCAGCCGGCAACCTGCATTCCATCGCCACCATGTCCATCTCAATCCCTAGGAACTTCAGCACCGTACACGGACTTTCGGTCTTGTCAGGAGCCAGAGGCACCCCAAACAGAGCCGCAACCCGCTCCATCGTCTGCAACAAAACCCTGCACAACGCCGACCCCGCTGGTCCCAAAAACAAAGTCATCAAGATAGTGCAGGACCGAGGACACCTGAGCCTCGCTCCGCACCACCCATTCCCGGAAGATGCTGAACCTCTCAAAGTACGAGCAGGAGATCGAGCAACCCATAGGCAGGCACATATCAACGAAAAAACAACCCTCCCAAACGCAACCCAACAAGTGGAAGCTATCCGGGTGAACTGGCAATAGGCGGAAGGCCGCCTCAATGTCAGTCTTAGCCATCAACGCGCCCACCCCGAACCGCCGCACCCACCGTAACGCAGCGTCGAACGAAGTATAGGAGACCGTGCACAAAGCCGGATCAATCCCATCATTCACCGACCCCCCTTCAGGATGAGAGAGGTGGTGAATGAGCCGAAATTTATTTGGCTCCTTTTTCGGCACCAAACCCAAGGGGGACAGGCACAAATCCTGCAACGGCAAATCAGCAAATGGACCCGCCATCCTGTCCATCGCCCCTTCCTTGAAAAGTTTCTCTTGCACCACTCCCGGGGGCGCCAATGCTGAAGACAAATTACACCCCCCCCCCTGGCCCTGCCCTGATGCTCGGAATTCTGAACCCACAGGAGAACCCCTCACGGAGAAGCGCGGCTGCGCTCTTATCTAGGTACTGCACGAGGAACGGCAGCATGGCCGCCAGCCTCAGCGGCATCGCCCCTTTTCTGCTCAGTCTCCCCCGATCCTTTGCCCTTACCCCGCTTAAAGCATCGGGACAGACTATGGGCACCGCCACAGCTGGAGCATTTGTGCTTAAACTTGCACTCGCTCCCGAACTTACATTGGCTGTCGTTAAACTGCCAACAGCACCCTTTCCCCGTCCCCCCAGGCTTACTCCCTCCTGACCTGCTGGCCCCATCCCGAAAGGACTGCTGCCCGCTTCCACTAGCCCTCGGTCCCGCCATAAGCCTCATCCAAAGGCTAATACCTTTATGATCCCAGCGCAATGCTGGGCGGATGGCCTTCCGCTGCCGGTACTGCTCATCATATCTGATGAGGGACACTGCAAGTTTCTCAACCTGTGCAAGTACAAGCACGAGTATTCCGTCTGTGGAAGCAATCACGCCGCGGCACGATGCCCGCGGGCCTAAAAGCAGCCAGCACGGCCCGCGGGCATCGCTCCGCGGCGTGATTGCCTCCACAGACGGAACACTCGTGCTTGTACAGGTTGAGAAACTTGCAGTGTCCCTCATTAAACAGCCAACATGCGCCGGGCCGCCGAACGGCCACTGATCCTGCAGACCAGGCTGGACCAGTAGCCCCGGCCTGAAAAGAAGACCCCTTCTGCGCCATCAACAAGCGCAACCACACGTCGGTGGCCTTCACCCCCCAACCGACCTCAGGCGTCAACGCCAGTCGGCGACGAAATTCTTCGTCGTACCGCCACCAGGCCATGCCACCATGCAATTTATACGCATTGTAAACAGAGTCCATATAGATGAAGAGCTCCGAACACTGTTCAGGATGCTTCTCACCCATAATACAGCCCAGCATTGAAAAAGCCTGTAACCAATTCCCCATGGTCTTAGCTACACGAGGCCTAGCAGGGAAAGATTTCTCTGTCTGAGGCTTATGCTCCTTATCAACGGTATGTTGGTCTACCGACACCAATGACCATATATCCACATATAGATTACCCCAAATCTTCTCCTTCACCGCTACATCTACGTGAGACCCCAGGGGGCTGACACCACAAAAGAACGACTCCTTATGCACCCCAGCCCGCACCGGGGACACCTTCCTCGACACGACCGCAGTACCGGCCTGAGAACCCTCTAACTTAGCAAGGACAGCCTTCAGAGTAGGTAACAGTTCAGATCCCGCATTACCCCACACCCCTGCATAATAAAACTCACCGGTCTGCACAGGAACCACCGCCGGAGTTGAGGAAGGACCGCTCTGCTGGACGGGAACCGGGTCCACTTGCTCTGCCGGCGCAGGAACTGTCACAGCGCCAGGTTGGTCAGCCACCCGTGAAGACCTCCGTGCCGGTCGGGACCTATGCCTCCGTCCAGACAGACAGTCTACAGGACCTCCTGTCCGGGCTTATGGAGCTCCATGAACTACCCCCAGAGGTAGAAGGCGAACGCCAACGGGAGGAACGGGACCTACGGGACCGGGCCCTGCTCCTGGACTCCCGGTGACATCTCCTACCACACCCATGATGAGACACAGCGGTTCTGCTCCGACATGAGCGGCCAGAACCCCGGGAAGATGACCTAGATCTATGCTCATGGGACCTACGCACCGACCCAGTGACACGGTCGCGCGGTGGCTGGCTGACTGGGGGAGCTGGCACTTGTGCAGCAGCAGACAAAGGATGTGGTGGCAGGGGGGCAGTTACACTGTGAGGAGCGCCCTGATGGGGCAGCACCGGGGTTACAGGCGGCAATTGGGAAGGGGGGGGGGGTTGGTCAAAATACCCTGTCCCTCAACTAAACCCTCAACCGCATCCTCAAACAAGGGGTCACTATTCTGGTCCTCAGACTGAGAAGGCCGAGGGGGCAAACCACTTGTAGCCCCAGACTTACTGCTACCGGCAACTGGAAGGCCAATGGGGACTGGAAACACAGGGGAAGTCCATGAGGGTGCCTGGGAGTTATGTGAAGCCTGGGTGCCCATAGCTATTGTAGCACTACCTGCCGCCTCACTAGCTATCCTGCGGCCAGAGGAAACAGAGCCACGCTGAGAGAGCCGGCCCACATGGACAGGAAGGGGCGGAGCTACCGCCCCATCCCGTGTTACTGCGGAACTAGCAGCCTGGGCCCGCTGCGAAGATCTTCCCCGTCGGCAGCCGCCGGAAAGGTGAGGGGGACTAGGGCTGAGACGGGAGGGAGGACGGGACTGGTGAGCAGTCCTGCGGCTACGTTGTACAGCCGAAGCACCGGAAAAGCACCGTTTGAGGCCGTAAAGGAGACGGCCGGAGCAGCAACAGCAGGGGGATGAACCAGAGCCGGAGCACGTAGCGCAGACGTGTCTCCGATCTCTGCTAGAATGCGGGGGATAAGGGACCTATCAGCCAGCACCCGCTCCCGGAAACTCGACCAAAAGAGCTCGTCAGCCATTATGGGTAAGTGCTTACCTCAAATACTGGAGAACAAAGAGGGGGAATATCCGGGGGAGGCTTTGTATATAACCTGTGGGCGTTCACCTCTGACCCCTCACCATAGCATGCTAGAGTGGGAGGGATATTTCTTTTGTCCAAGCTTAACCCTTCTGTCCCCGCAGTCAGGGTTACCTATGCCTAAACGGCCAGGTAACCTGCAGAACAGAGCAATACCGCCATACCATGACTAAATAACAATGCCACACTAGAACAGAATACTGCCATACCATGACTGAATAACAACGCCATACTAGAACAATACAATACTGCCATACTGTGACTGAACAACAACACCACACCATACCAGAACAATACTGCCATACTGTGACTGAATAATAATGCCATACCAGAACAGAACAATACTACCATATCATGACTGAATAACAATGCCATACTAGAACAGAACAATACTGCCATACTGTGACTGAATAACAACGCCATACCAGAACAGAACAATGCTGCCATACCATGACTGAATAACAACGCCATACCAAAACAGAACAATACCCCATACCGTGACTAAATAACAACGCCATACCAGAACGGAACAATACCGCCATACCATGACTGAATAACAACGCCATACCAGAACAGAACAATACTGCCATACCATGACTGAATAACAATGCCATATCAAAACAGAACAATACTGCCATACCATGACTGAACAACAATGCCATACCAGAACAGAACAATACTGCCATATCGTGACTGAATAACAACACCATACCAGAACATAACAATACTGCCATATCATGACTGAATAACAACACCATACCAGAACAGAACAATACTGCCATACCGTGACTGAATAGCAACGCCATAACAGAACAGAACAATACTGCCATACCGTGACTGAATAACAATGCCATACTAGAACAGAACAATACCGCCATACCGTGACTGAATAACAACACCATACCAGAACAGAACAATACTGCCATACCATGACTGAATAACAACACCATACCAGAACAGAACAATACTGCCATACCATGACTGAATAACAATGCCATACTAGAACAGAACAATACTGCCATACCATGACTGAATAACAACGCCATACCAGAACAGAACAATACTGCCATACTGTGACTGAATAACGATGCCATACCAGAACAGAACAATACTGCCATACCATGACTGAATAACAGCACCATACCAGAACAGAACAATTCTGCCATACTGTGACTGAATAACAACACCATACCAGAACAGAACAATTCTGCCATACCATGACTGAATAACAACACCATACCAGAACAGAACAATTCTGCCATACCATTGTGGTAGCCCTTGGGGGGGTGTATGGTAGTGGTGGTATGGTAGAGGTATATAAGGGGTAATGTTAACCCTAGAAGAGTTTGTGACGCCAGGCTGAGGGCTGGTATGCTGAATCAGTGTTCCGGCCTATCGCCGCCCTTCCCAGTAACGACAGGTGCATAAAATAACTGAAGGTCCACAAGGAGATTTGAACTTGAACTTGAATAACGTTTACTGAAGTGCTTGCAATATTCACGGCACAGTAACAGTCTCATACAAACAGTCCTTTGGTTGCTTAGTGACTGGCAGTAGTTGCGGACCTTGAGCTAGACAATAAGTCTATGAATTTAGGAAGAGATTTGCAGATCTGTCCGGATTTAGGGGAATTATTAGGTCCGGGGATGCTGCAGAGTGTTTGGGCATTGATACACTCTATAATTATATTGTTCAGCCGTTGCCGTAAGGCTCAGGCCTAACTCACTGCGATTACTGCTGTACAGGTCTTCTCTCATCAAGAGCACAGGAGCAAGAGAGAGAAACATGGCCGCCGCTTCCTTATATGGGCAGGGGGCGGGGCGAATCTGATTGGTCCGAATGTCTGCCATTCACCATTACATGGTGTGATGGGATTGCTTACATCACAGGGCCTCCAAAGGTCCTTAAGCAATACCATAGAGTTCACCTAGTCACATGACCCGCAGGTCCTGCAACGCTAATGGAAACAAGTAATTAACCATTTATTTACATCTATTATTCTATTTACATTAATCTATGCATAAATTACTAATTATATACTAGAATAGAGGCGACTAGGGGTAGACTGACTAATAGGGATCCCTAAGTCCTAGGGACTCTGGCTATGGGGACCCATAAATAAACAAGTACCGTATAGAATGCGGTACTGGGACACCACAAAATGACTGTACAACAACACCATACCAGAACAGAACAATACTGCCATACCAGGACGGAATAACAATGCCATAACAGAACAGAACAATACTGCCATACCGTGACTGAATAACAACGCCATACCAGAACAATGAGGGACATTTATCAATGTTTGCTTATGTAATCTTTTTTTTTAGTAATTTTTTCCTTCCTTTTTTTTTTGCTTATGTGTGACTTATTTATCAACTGGTTTCATCCTGTTGATAATTTTCTTTCACGTAAGCAATTTTTCCTTTTTTACTTTGGTAGTAGCTTTTTCTGCTCCATGTTTGAGCTGGAGTAAATTTAGTCAATTTTTAACCCTGTTGCGACTTTTTTTTGCGCAGTTGCGACTGTCGCAGTTAATAAATACCTGACTACCCGTAGTCCATTTTAAAATTATTACTACGTAGTTAATTTTTGAAAAACTTGCTTTTCTCGCTTTCCAGTCAAAATGTCGCACGAAAAATCGCGTAGTCGCAGTTGCGACAATTTTACGACAATTATAGTAAAGAAAACCTGACTAAACCCGTTGATAAATGTCCATAAATATGTCCATAATGTGACTGAATAACACTGCCATACCAAAACAGAACAATACCACCATAGTGTGACACCACAGTTCTTCCCCTGCTGTAAAGTAATGTTTGATATATATATTGTGACGATCCGTCTTGGGGATTAGCTCTGGGATCGTCCTGGTCACTTGCCACGGGACACGTTCCTCACAATAACACCACAGACCACAGTTCCGCATACAAGTCTGGCTCCTCGCCAGCTTTATTTCTACAGGTTGAAGGTAAAACAAAACATAAACAGGAACAAAATAAAGTCCTAGACCGTCTGGTCACTGACTACACATATCAGCATGCCCTGACTACGAACTGGTGAGCTACCCTCAGCCAGTTAACCCCTTAAGGACCGAGCCCTTTCTCACCTTAAGGACCAGAGCATTTTTTGAACATCTGACCACTGTCACTTTAAACATTAATAACTCTGGAATGCTTTTAGTTATCATTCTGATTCCGAGATTGTTTTTTCGTGACATATTCTACTTTAACTTAGTGGTAAAATTTTATGGTAACTTGCATCCTTTCTTGGTGAAAAATCCCCAAATTTGATGAAAAAAATGAAAATTTTGCATTTTTCTAACTTTGAAGCTCTCTGCTTGTAAGGAAAATGGATATTCAAAATAAAAAAATTTTGGGTTCACATATACAATATGTTAACTTTATGTTTGCATCATAAAATTTATGAGTTTTTACTTTTGGAAGACACCAGAGGGCTTCAAAGTTCAGCAGCAATTTTGAAATTTTTCACAAAATTTTCAAACTCCCTATTTTTAGGGACCAGTTCAGTTTTGAAGTGGATTTGAAGGGTCATCATATTAGAAATACCACATAAAAGACCCCATTATAAGAACAACACCCCAAAGTATTCAAAATTACATTGAGTAAGTGTATTAACCCTTTAGGTGTTTCACAGGAACAGCAGCAAAGTGAAGGAGAAATTTCAAAATCTTCATTTTTTACACTCGTAAGTTCTTGTAGACCCAATTTTTGAATTTTTGCAAGGGGTAAAAAGGAGAAAATTTTTTACTTGTATTTGAAACCCAATTTCTCTCGAGTGAGCACATACCTCATATGTCTATGTTAATTGTTCAGCGGGCGCAGTAGAGGGCTCAGAAGAGAAGGAGCGACAAATGGTTTTTGGGGGGCATGTCACTTTTAGGAAGCCCCTATGGTGCCAGGACAGCAAAAAAAAAAAACACATGGCATACCATTTTGGAAACTAGACCCCTTGGGGAACGTAACAAGGGGTAAAGTGAACCTTACTACCCCACAGGTGATTCACGACTTTTGCATTTGTAAAAAAAAAAAAAAATGTTTTTACCTAAAATGCTTGGTTTCCCAAAGATTTTAAATTTTTAAAAAGGATAATAGCAGAAAATACCCCCCAAAATTTGAAGCCCAATTTCTCCCGATTCAGAAAACACCCCATATGGGGGTGAAAAGTGCTCTGCTGGCGCACTACAGGTCTCAGAAGAGAAGGAGTCACATTTGGCTTTTTGAAAGCAAATTTTGCTCTGGGGGCATGCCGCATTTAGGAAGCCCCTATGGTGCCAGAACAGCAAAAAAAAAAGCCCACATGGCATACCATTTGGAAACTAGACCCCTCGGGGAACGTAACAAGGGGTAATGTGAACCTTAATACCCTACAGGTGTTTCACAACTTTTGCATATGTAAAAAAATATATATTTTTTTTACCTAAAATGCTTGTTTTCCCCAAAATTTTTAATTTTTAAAAAGGGTAATAGCAGAAAATACCCCCCAAAATTTGTAACACAATTTCTCCCGAGTACGGTGATACCCCATATGTGGCCCTAAACTGTTGCCTTGAAAGACGACAGGGCTCCAAAGTGAGAGCGCCATGAGCATTTAAGGCCTAAATTAGGGACTTGCATAGGGGTGGACATAGGGGTATTCTACGCCAGTGATTCCCAAACAGGGTGCCTCCAGCTGTTGTAAAACTCCCAGCATGCCTAGACAGTCAGTGGCTATCTGGCAATACTGGGAGTAGTTGTTTTGCAACAGCTTGAAGCTCCGTTTTGGAAACAGTGGCGTACCAGACGTTTTTCATTTTTATTGGGGAGGGGAGGGGGGCTGTGTAGGGGTATGTGTTTATGTAGTGTTTTTTACTTTTTATTTTATTTTTTGTTAGTGTAGTGTAGTGTTTTTAGGGTACAGTCGCACGGGCGGGGGTTCACAGCAGTTTCTCGCTGGCAGTTTAAGCTGCGGCAGAAAATTTGCCGCAGCTCAAACTTGCAGCCGGATACTTACTGTAAACCTCCGCCCATGTGAGTGTACCCTGTACGTTCACATTGGGGAGGGGGGAACATCCAGCTGTTGCAAAACTACAACTCCCAGTATGTACGGTCTATTAGTGCATGCTGGGAGTTTTAGTTTTGCAACAGCTGGAGGCACACTGGTTGTGAAACACCAAGTTTGGTAACAAACTCAGTGTTTTGCAACCAGTGTGCCTTCAGCTGTTGTAAAAGCTACAACCCCCAGCATGTACGGACAGTGGAAGGGCATGCTGGGTCTTGTAGTTATGCAACAGCTGGATGCATACTACTTTGGCTGGGGATGCTGGGGATTGTAGTTATGCAACAGCTGGAGACACACTGGTTTGCTACTTAACTCAGTGTGCCTTCAGCTGTTGCAAAACTACAACTCCCAGCAGTCACCAACAGCCAACGGGCATGCTGGGAGTTGTAGTTATGCAACCAGCAGATGCACCACTACAACTCCCAGCATGCACTTTAGCTGATTGTGCAAGCTGGGAGTTGTAGTTATACAACAGCTGAAGGTACACTTTTCCATAGAAAAAATGTGCCTACAGCTGTTGCAAAACTATAAGTCCCAACATGCCCATAAGGGAATGCTGGGAGTTGTGGTGGTCTGCCTCCTGCTGTTGCATAACTACAGCTCCCAGCATGCCCTTTTTGCATGCTGGGAGCTGTTGCTAAGCAACAGCAGGAGGCTGTCACTCACCTCCTGCTGCTGCTCCACGCCGCCGTGCAGGTCAGTCCCTCGCCGCCGCTGCTCCTGGGGCCCCGATCCCAACATTGACGCTGGGGATCTGGGTCCCCAGCCCCCGTGGTCTTCTTCCCGCACCCTCTCACGTCCTCCGGAAGAGGGGCGGAGCGGGTTGCGGGAGTGACACCTGCAGCAGGCTCCCTGATTGGTCAGCCAGTAAACCGGCCGACGAATCAGGGCGATCGTGAGGTGACACCAGTGCCACCTCACCCCTGCTGGCTATGGCTGTTCGGGCCCGTCTCTGATGGCCCCGATCAGCCAGTAATTCCTGGTCACCGGGTCACTGAATTGTCCAGCGATCTGCGGCCATCGCCGACATGGGGGGGCATAATTACCCCCCTGGGCGATATGACGCGATGCCTGCTGAACGATTTCAGCAGGCATCGGGAACCGGCTCCGCTCCGGCTAGCGGCGGGGGGCCGGGAATGGACAGGACATACTCCTATGTCCTCGGTCCTTAAGGACTCGGAAACGGGGGCGTAGGAGTACGTCCACTGTCCTTAAGGGGTTAAACACACTTCCCCTTCCTGATACCTCATTAATCAGGCCACAGGTGGATTCTCCAGGGTTAGCAAGGGAAATACACCCTTTCCTTGCCACACTGCCACAATACATATATATATATATATATATATATATATATATATATATATATATATATACAGTGACTCCCCGACCTACGGTGGCCCCGACATACGATAATTTCAAGATACGATGGTCTCTCAGAGGCCTTCACATGTTGAAGGCATCATCAACATACGATGCTTTTGTATGTCGGGGCCATCGCATAAACGGCTATCCGGCAGCGCAGACTGCTTCAGCTGCCACCGGATAGCCATTTACGGTGCCCCGCGTGCTCCGGTGATGTCTCTTACCTGTCCTTGGGGCTTCGGCACGTCCTCTTCAGGATCCCCTGCATCGTCGGCGCTCTCCATCGTCGTCATCACGTCGCTGTCCATGCCGTCCTGTCATCCAATAGGAGCGGCGTGCGTAGCGACGTTATGGCGGTGACGGAGCGCGCGGATGCTGGGGAAGCAGAGGCCTTGCCGGAGCGTCGGGGACACCTCGGGGACGCGGTGACAGCTATGGCGGCGACATCCCGAGCAGCAGTGATGAGCGGTGACGGTCCGGAGCGGCGGGGACAGGTGAGTACAACTTCCCCTAACAGTGGTCTTCAACCTGCGGACCTCCAGATGTTGCAAAACTACAACACCCAGCATGCTGGGTGTTGTAGTTTTGCAACATCTGGAGGTCCGCAGGTTGTAGACCACTGTCCTATACTTTACATTGCACGGATCCCTCAACATGCGATGGTTTCAACAAACTATGGTCCGTTTGGAACGGATTACCATCGTATGTTGAGGGACCACTGTATCTTTATATATATATATATATATATATATATATATATATATATATATACCACTTATTAGTGCACAAACCCCTCTGTGCTCCAGTACCCCAATCTGTATACAAAGATTTACCCTACCTTTAATAATACTGTAACTGAATATCCCCACACCAAGACTAGATAATACCGCCATAACAGGGCTGAACAATACCAGCATACCATGACTGGATAACACCGCCATACCAGAAGTGAAAAATACCACCATACCATGACTGGATACAATGCCATACCATGACTGGATACAATGCCATACCATGACTGAACAATACCACCATACCAAGACTGGATAATACCGCCATACCAGAATTTTCACCTTAACCTGTTGGGGACAGAGGGCGTACCTATACGCCCTCTGCCCACTCCCTTTCTATAACGTCTAACAACGGGCGGGACCCGTGGCTAATAGCGCGCGGCACTGAAAGCGGTGCTGCGCACCATTAACCCTTTCTAAAGTGAAAGTAAGACATTGCCGGTTAGCTCAGGGGGCTGTTTGGGATCGCCGTGATGAAATCGCCACATCCCGAACAGCTTACAGGACAGCAGAAGGGTCCCTACCTTCCTCCTTGCAGTCCGATCGCAAAATGACTGCTCAGTGCCTGAGATCCAGGCATGAGCAGTCAACCGGCAGAATCATCAATCAATGGTTTCCTATGAGAAACCATTGATCAATGTAAGAGATCAGTGTGTGCATTGTTATAGGTCACTATGGGAGCTATAACACTGCAAAAAAAAAAAAAAGTGAATAAAGATCATTAAACCCCTTCCCTAATAAAAGTTTGAATCACCCCCCTTTTCCCATTTAAAAAAAAAACTGTAAATAAAAATAAACATATGTGATATCGCCACGTTCGGAAATGTACGAATTATAAAAATATATTGTTAATTAAACTGCACGGTCAATGGCGTACGCGCAAAAAAAATTCCAAAGTCCAAAATAGCGTATTTTTGGTCACTTTTTATATCATGAAAAAATGAATAAAAAGTGATCAAAAAGTCTAATCAATACATAAATGGTACCGCTAAAAACTTCAGATCCCAGCGCAAAAAATGAGCCCTCATATCCCCCCCCGCATGCCAAAAATGAAAAAGTTATAGGGGTCAGAAGATGCAAGTAGTTATGATTTTTTCCAGAAGTACGACAAAATCAAACCTATATAAGTAGGGTATCATTTTAATCATATGGACCTACAGAATAAAGATAAGGTGTCATGTTTACCGAAAAATGTACTGCATAGAAACGGAAGCCCCCAAAATTTACAAAATGGCGTTTTTTCTTCAATTTCGTCACATAATGATTCTTTTTTCAGTTTCTCTGTAGATTTTTGGGTAAAATGACTGACGTCACTGCAAAGTAGAATTAGTGGCGCAAAAAATAAGCCATCATATGGATTTTAGGTGCAAAATTGAAAGGGTTATGATTTTTAAAAGGTGAGGAGGAAAAAACGAAAATGCAAAAACCAAAAAACCCTCAGTCCTTAAGGGGTTAACATTGTGGTACATTTTTGTCATTACTTGTATCCTTTCTTGGTGAAAAATCCCCAAATTTCATGAAAATTAAGAACATTATGCATTTTTTTAACTTTGAAACTTTCTGCTTTTAAGGAAAATGGACATCCCAAATAAATGTAATATTTATACACATATACAATATGTCTACTATATGTTGGCATCATAAAGTTGACACGTTTCTACTTTTTGAAGACATCAGAGGGCTTCAAAATATAGCAGCAGTTTTCTAAATTTTCACGAAAAATTCAAAATCTGAATTTTTCAGGGACCAGTTAAGTTTGAAGTGGATTTGAGGGGCCTTTCAGTGATAAATACCCCACAAATGACCCCATTATAGAAACTACACCTCTCAAAGTATCCAAAATGACATTCAGAAAGTTTGTTAACCCTTTAGGTGTTTCACAGGAATAGAAGCAAAGGGAAGGAGAAAATTCAAAATCTTAATTATTTACACTCATATGTAGAGCCATTTTTTTTTTTGAATTTTTACAAGGGGTAAAAGAGGAGAAATCCCTCCAAAATTTGTAACCGACTTTCTCTTGAGTAAGGAAATACCTCATATGTGGATGTAAAGTGCTTTGCGGGTGCAGTGGAGGGCTCAGAAGGGAAGGAGCGACAATGGGATTTTGGAGAGCGAATTTTGCTGAAATGGTTTTTGGAGGGGGGCATATCGCATTTAGGCTAGGTTCAAACTACGGAATCTCTGGGCAGAATTTCTGCTGGAGATTTATCCGGCAACACTAGGACGGCACGGACTGCATTGCCGTTCCCATAGACGGCAATGCATTTCTGGGTGGATCTTTTGGGAGATCTGCTCAGAAATGCATTGACATCTATGGGGATGGCAATGTAGTCCACGCGGTCCCAGTGCCGTCGGCTTGTTCTCTGGCAGAAATTCTGCCCAGAAATTCCACAGTGTGAATCCAGCATTAGGAAGTTCCTATGGTGCCAGAACAAAAAACAAAACACATGGCACACTATTTGGGAAACAACACCCCTCAAGGAACGTAACAAGGGGTACAGTGAGCCTTAACACCCCACAGGTGTTTAACGACTTTTCGTTAAAGTCAGATGATGTGTAAATGACATTTTTTTCCCACTAAAATGCAGTTTTTTCCCCAAATTTTACATTTTTACAAGGGGTGATAGGAGAAAATGCCCCCCAAAATTTGTAACCCCATTTGGAAATATCCCATATGTGGATGTAAAGTGCTCTGCTGGCGCACTACAATGCTCAGAAGAGAAGGAGCGCCATTGAGCTTTTGGAGAGAGAATTTGTTTGGAATGGAAGTAGGGGGCCATGTGCGTTTACAAAGCCCCCCGTGGTGCCAGAACAGTGGACTCCCCATATGTGACCCCAATTTGGAAACTACACCCCTCACAGAATTTAATAAGGGGTGCAGTGAGCATTTACACCCCACTGGCGTTTGACAGATCTTTGGAACAGTGGGCTGTACAAATTGTTCCAAAAATCTGTCAGACACCTGTGGGGCGTAAATGCTCATTGTACATTACGTGAGGGGTGTAGTTTCCAAAATGGGGTCACATGTGTGCGTGGTTGGGGGGGGGGTTCATTGTTCTGGCACCATCCGGACCAATTTTCTCTCCAAAAACCCAATGGCACTCCTCTTCTGAGCATTGTAGTGCGCCCGCAGAGCACTTTACATCCACATATGGGGTATGTTCTTACTCAGAAGAAATGAGGTTACACATATTGGGGGGCTTTTTTCCTATTTTCCCTTGTGAAAAATTTAGAGTCAAAATTTGTCAAACACCTGTGGGGTGTTAAGGCTCACTATACCCCTTGTTACGTTCCGTGGGGGGGTGTAGTTTCCAAAATGGGGTCACACGTGGGTATTTATTTTTTTGCGTTCATGTCAGAACCGCTGTAAAATCAGCCACCCTTGTGCAAATCACCAATCTAGGCCTTAAATGTACATAGTGCGCTCTCACTCCTGAGCCTTGTTGTGCGCCTGCAGAGCATTTTACGTCCACATATGGGGTATTTCCGTACTCAAGAGGAATTGTGTTACAAATTTTCCTTTTACCTCTTGTGAAAATGAAAAGTATGGGGCAACACCAGCATATTAGTGTAACATTTTTTCTTTTTTTTACGCTAACAGGCTGGTGTAGACCCCAACTTTTCCTTTTCATACGAGGTAAAAGGATAGAAAGCCCCGCAAAATTTGTAACTCAATTGCTCCCGAGTACGGAAATACCCCGTATGTGGCCCTAAACTGTTTCCTTGAAAAACGACAGGGCTCCGAAGTGAGAGAGCGCCATGCGCATTTGAGGCCTAAATTAGGGATTTGCATAGGGGTGGACTCGGATGCAAGCGTTACAATTGCCACCACTAAGAAAAATATTCTACGCCAGTGATTCCCAAACAGGGTGCCTCCAGCTTTTGCTCTAAACTCCCAGTATGCCGGCACAGTCAGTGGCTGTCCTGCAATGCTGGGAGTTGTTGTTTTACAACAGCTGGAGGCTCCGTTTTGGAAACAGTGCCGTACGAGACATTTTTCATTTTTATTGGGGGTGTTTTACCCTTTATTATTTGTTAGCGTAGTGTTTTTAGGGTACATTCCCACCTGCGGGGGTTTACGGTAAGTTTCCTGCTAGGAGTTGGAGCTGTGGTGGAAAATTTGCCGCAGCATAAACTTAAAGCAGGAAACTCACTGTAAACCCACCCGTATGATTGTACCCTGTACATTCACATGGGGGGGACAAACCTCCAGCTTTTGCAAAATTACAACTCCTAGCATGCACTTGCAGACCGTGCATGCTGGGAGTTATAGTTTTGCAACAGCTGGAGGCGCACTGGTTGGAAACCTGGAGTTGGGTACTGTTACCTAACTCAGTATTTTCCAACCAGTGTGCCTCCAGCTGTTGCAAAAATACAACTCCTGGCATGTACTGATCGCCGAAGGGCATGCTGGGAGTTGTGGTTATGCAACAGCTGGAGGCACGCAACTACAACTCCCAGCATGCTGAGACAGCCGTTTGCATGTGCATGCTGGGAGTTGTAGTTTTGCAAGATTTAGAGGGCCATGGTTTGTAGAGCACCGCACAGTGATCTCCAAACTGTGGCCCTCCAGATGTTGCCAAACTACAAATCCCAGCATGCCCAGACAGCAAACTGCTGGACTGAAAACACGTGGTGTTCGGCAAAGTCGTTGAAGGCTACGAAGTTGTAAAGAAGTAAATCTAAATCTTGCAGAACTACAAATCCCAGCATGCCCAAACAGCAACCGATTGTGTAAGAGTGCTGGGAGTTGTAGTTTTGCAACTTCTGGAGGGCTACAGATTAGAGACCACTGTACAGTGGTCTCCAAACTGTGGCCTTCCAAATGTTGCTAGGCAACAACTCATCGTGTCCATTGCAGGATCGCCGTCGCCGCATGCAGAGGAGCCGCCCGCCGCCAATAGTCGCCGCTCCCAGCACAGTTCCCCCGCTCTGCCCGGAAAACCGTGGGTGGGCAGAGATGGGGGAACCAAACTTTAACCCCCCCCCCTGCCCCCGATCTGCTATTGGTCGGTCGCTTCTGACCGACCAATAGCAGGGATAGGAGGGGTGGCAGCCCTGCCACCTCACTCCTATCCCTTCAGGGGAATCTGGGGTGTCTTGGACAGCAACGTTCCTCCTTATTTATGGGTCACTGGAGACCCGTATGACCCAGAATCGCCGCAGATCGCTGGTCTGAATTGACCAACGATTTGCGACAATGCCCTCCAGGTGTTGGCACGGGAGGCCTGCTGAATTAGCAGCGGGGACCGGATTTACCACGGGCGTACAGGTATGTCCTGAATGATAGGGCATGCAGGGGGTATGCATACGCCCTGCATCCCCAAGAGGTTAAAAATTAAAGAAGCCATCTGATTGGTTGTTATAGGCAACTGGTTCACTTTTCCTCTTCACAGGTTTTGATAAATCTCCCTCAATGTTTTTGGCAAAAATGCCACAAAGATGGAATCTTGGGAGAAAACAAATGAGGGGGCAGTTTTTTAAGGTGTTTTTTATTTTTGGCCAAAAAAAACTCAAACTAAAATTGTGTCTGTTCCTAGTCTGGGATTAAACACAATTTACGTGTGGTGTTTTTTAAAGGAGTACTGCAGTGGCATATAACTTATCCCCCATCCGCAGGATAGGTGATAAGTGTTTGAGCGCTAAGGGTCCGACCGCCGGGACCCCCCGCGATCTTCCATACGGGACCCGGCACTGCTGCGGCTCTGCGCGTCTAGTGCTTGTGTCGTCATCTCACTGAGGTCGACAGACTTGCCCCCTCCATTCAGTTCTATGGGAGAGGCGTGGATGCGTGAAAGCTGCCTCTCCATCTCTCATGGAGGGGTCGTGAGGCACGGCCAACATGCCTCCTACACGGGGAGAGTAACGGCAGAGCCAGGGCCCGCTACAGGAGAACAAGGGGTGTCCCAGCGGTCGCACTCCTCGAGATCAAACACTTATCCCCTATCCTGTGGATGGCTGCGCTGCCTGGACGTCTGACGACTGACGTTCTTCTGCTCCGCAACGTCAGGGGCGTCATTCGTCAGATGTCACGGCAGCCAGCGATGCTCATTGCTCATTGAGCCTCCTGAAGGCCCAGGCTGTTGGGGCCACCAAATGATATTACAAATACTGAGTGTCTGGTTAGGAGAAACAAATATAACGCACCCACGGAGAGTAGCG
The DNA here is from genome assembly GCF_029499605.1 of Hyla sarda. Taxonomy (NCBI): domain Eukaryota; kingdom Metazoa; phylum Chordata; class Amphibia; order Anura; family Hylidae; genus Hyla; species Hyla sarda. The sequence continues at coordinate 423,993,663 of NC_079191.1, forward strand.
CCATTTTAATAAAAATTGCCAAAAATCCCTTAGATAACAGCAGAATATGTTAAAAAGCTTTTTTTTTTCTTTTTTTCAGCCAATCAGAGAGCAGCACTACTCAAATAGAACTCCCAGGAGGAGCAGCGTGTCACACATGTGATGTCATAACCATTGTCCACCAGAGAGCAGCACTGAGCAGAAATAACACGGCTCCTGCTCATTGTTCATCAGTCAGAGGCCGATGCTGGACGCTGTACCCGGGAATGGAGACTCATACACATGACTGTGACTGCCGGTAAGTGTCATATTGTTGTGTCCTAAAGGTCTTTAGTGCAGTTCCATGTGCATTTCTATAATAAACATGTAGATAATCTATCTTTTCTTTTCCTATCTTAGATGCAGTATTTCCAGCATGTGGAGTCGCATTTCCGGACCTACAGCAAGAAGTTGGATGAAGACATAACCCCTGGAATCACGCACATACACAGACACTTTGCCCAAATTCTAGAGGTAACCTCCTTTAGTATGCCCAGAGGAAGGGCAGTACAGTAGCCATGGATTCCCTACAGGTTTCCGCCCCTCTGGAGGTTTTTCCTGTCCTGAGTATTAGTTACTGTTCGCTCTTAGTGAGTGATGGAGGTTACATAAAATCCCTACACAAACATTGTAAGAAATAAGAAATAAAGTTCACCCTTTTTTAAACCATTCTTTGACTTGTTTGACTCATTTATTTTATTTCTGTGTGCGAAAAATCAGGTTAGCAAAATGGATGACATGAGTTTTTTTCTATTTTAAGTGTCCAAAGCTTCTCTCCTGCGCGATCTGCACAATTTGGTGCGGAGAGAGGCAGCTGATGCTGGGTGGGACAGTTACCGTGGCAACCGTAGCACACCCGGCAAGTTCCGGAAAGTACACAAGCTTTTTCTGATAAATGAGACTCATGCAGGGAACTTGCTAGGGGTCATACGGTTGTGTGGTGTCCCGGTACCGTATTGCCTACCGTACCATGTATGGTGGTCCCCAAAGTCATAGTTACATTCAGGTAGGGTCCCCCAGGTGGGACAGTCCCTAGACGCCTCCTCTACTCTAATTCTATAATGTTTATATGTACATATTTAATAATGTATATTTAATAATGTATAGTATACTTACCTTGTTAGCATCGCAGGACCTTCGGTCATTTGACCATGTTAATTCCTCTATTGTATGTTGGAGGACCTTTGGAGGTCCTTGGATCACATGTTTACCCATAATTCTATGTAATGGTGATTGACAGAAGTATTGGACCAATTAGCTCTAGTCCAGCCCCTGCCCATATAAGGGAGCTGTAGCCAATTATCGCTCTCTTGGGTTGCTGCTGTCGTGGATGCCGGACTAGCAGGACGGATCTGCGCAACTTTCTAAGACACGCTAGGCCAGAAAATCTACCGGCCTCACCCTAAACTAAACCGTGAGTTCTAAACTAATCCCCGCTAAAGTTAGCGTGACTGCTGGACCACAACTAAAACCCCTAAATCCAGTGGAACAGCGCATATCAGTCTACGGACTCTAAAACGCTTAAGGTCCCAACCACTGTCAATCTCTAAGAGACTTTGCATGTATAGAGACTGTTCCAGTTATGAAGCTTGCATAAAATCTTCAGTAAAAGTTCCAACTGTTTTCAGCAAACTCTCCGGTTGTGGACATTCAATTATTCAATACCTCCCTATCACTCTTGGGAAGGGTGGCGGTAGGACAAGCATCACAAAGGAGCCCTCCCCCTGGCGTCATGAATAGAAAGGGTTAACTAGACACCCTTTAGTAACCGCACAGCTACACTCCCTACACCCAACTCCCCAGGCTATCACAGTTGCAAAGTATCAACTTTTGGGTATGTGCACTGGCCCTTAACCCCTTAAGGACCAAGGGCGTACAGGTACGCCTTTGCTCCCTGGTACTTAAGGACCAAGGGCGTACATGTACGCCCGTGGGAATTTCGGTCCCTGCCGCGCGTCGGGCGGGGACCGGACCGGGGTGACTGCTGATATAGATCAGCAGGCACCCCACGCCAATGCCCAGGGGGGTCATCAGACCCCCACATGTAGGCGATCACCGAAAATCGCAAGTGAATTCACACTTGCGTTTTTCGGCTATTCCGGTGATGCGGGTCACGTGTGACCCGCTGACCCGGAGATACAAGGTGATCGGGGGTGTAGGATACACCCCCTTATCACCCTCTGTATCTATGGGGAGGTGGCGATTTCGTCACGCCCCCAGGATCGCTGCTATCGTCCGGCCAATAGCAGCCGGCAGGGGAGGGGTTAACGGCCCCTTCTCGCGGCTCTGCTTGCTCCCTGAGTTCATTCAGCGGCCAGAGCTGCGAGAAGGAGCCAGGAACCCCCCCTTTGTGAAGATCGGAGCTCCTCACAGAGGAAGACCCCCCTTAGAGCAGGGAGAGAGTACAGCCCCAGGGACAGGTAGGGTTAACCAGTAAAAAAAGTAAAGTAAAAAAAAAAGTGTAAAAAAAAGTTAAACATTTCCCCCCCCCCCTGACCCCCTAATAGGACCTAAAGGGTCCGCAACAATTTTTTTTAGTGTGACCCGGGCCCTATTAGGGATTCAGGGCGCTGCATTTGGCCATTTTATTTTTTTTTGACTGCAGCGCTTTCCCCCCCCCCCCCCATACAGTTAGTTACACCAATCACACACACTACATACTCACCCCCCCCCCCACACACACACCCGCCACCCCCGCCACCAACCCCCCCTCCCCCCCACCACCGTAGAAAAAAGGCGATGGCTAGCCAGGCATTTTCGGCAGCGGAGGCATACGCTTTTCTTGCCTCCGACTCCGAATCTGTCAGTGAGGACGATGAAGATCCAACATTCCTGTGTTCTTCATCGTCCTCCTCATCATCTAGTACTGATGATGAGTCACCTATACGCCGGCGGAGACACCGCCAGGCGAGGCCACGCACCCCCCATGATAGTGGCCCAGTGGCCGGGACTAGTGCGAGTGGTGATGCTGCTCGTACTAGGAGTCCGACCCCCCAGACAAGTTTACCAGAGCCCCCTTCCGGTGAACCTGTCTGGGGACCCCCAGAGGCTTATCAGCCACGGGTTCCGGAGTTTGTTGGCGACTCCGGAATCCGGATTGACAATTCTGGATTCACTGAAATTGACTATTTCAGTTATTTTTTCAGTGACAGTTTTGTCAATCACATGGTGGAGCAGACGAATCTGTACGCCAGGCAGTTCATCGCCCACCACCCTGATTCTGTTTTGGCCAAAAAACCAAGTGTCAGACAGTACTGGAGCGGGGACATCTTCTACCAGACCCCGCTGTACAGTATGGTCATGGCACGGAGGCGGTTCGAGGCCATTCGGAAATGCCTGCATTATGCAGATAATGCGGCATGTCCGCCCCGAGGTGATCCCGCCCATGACCGGCTTTACAAAGTGAGGCCGGTCATCGATCACTTTGGGGCCAAATTTTTGGAGGCCTACGTACCCCTCAGGGAGCTCTCTGTTGATGAGTCTCTTATCAGTTTTAAGGGGAGACTCATCTTCCGCCAGTATATTCCCTCGAGTCGGGCGCGGTATGGCGTGAAGCTCTATAAACTTTGTGAGAGTACCTCCAGGTACACTCTCAAGTTTAGAGTGTATGAGGGACGAAATTCCCGTATTGAACCCCCAGATTGTTCCCCCACTCTGGGTGTTAGCGGGAAAATCATTTGGGAGCTTGTGCACCCTTTGCTGGATAAGGGTTACCACGTGTACGTGGACAACTTTTATACCAGCATCCCTCTCTTCACATCCCTTGCCGCCAGATCCACGTCCGCTTGTGGGACCGTGCGGAAAAACCAGAGAGGCCTCCCTCTAAATTTTCTGCAGACACCTATGCCCAAGGGTGAGTCCCGTGCCCTTACCCATGAAAACCTGTTGTTGGTCAGGTATAAGGATAAGAGGGATGTCCTTATGCTGACCACTATTCATGGTAACGGCAGCTCACCTGTCCCTGTGCGAGGTACCACAACACCGGTCCTCAAGCCCGATTGTATTCTGGACTACAATCGGTATATGGGGGGAGTTGATCTTTCTGATCAAGTCCTCAAGCCATACATGGCCATGCAGAAAACACGGGTATGGTACAATAAAGTTGCGGTCTACTTGGTACAGGTTGCCATGTACAACGCTTTTGTACTGTCCCAGTACGCTGGCAACACAGGGACATTCCTCCAGTTCCAAGAAGAAGTCCTAAAGGTCCTGATCTTTGGTGACCGGGAAAGAGCAGGCCGGACTTCCCAAGGAACTGGAGTTATAGGTGCCAGGATCGTCCCAGGCCAGCACTTTCCAGGTGAAGTCCCCCACACTGGAAAGAAGGGACGATCCCAGAAAAAATGCAGAGTGTATAACAGGAGGGGGATTCAGAAGGACACCACCACTCAGTGTGACACTTGCCCCGATCATCCGGGCCTCTGCATTAAAAACTGCTTCAGGGAGTATCACACTTCCATGCAGTACTAAATTTTCCCTTTTCATTTTAATTTTCCATAATTTGACCCCAATGTACCATGTCCAGAGTACATTCCAAATTTTAACACCATAAAACCACTAAATTGGCCAAAAAAACTCATCTAAAAAAAAAAAAAACTGATGAGACCTCTGGGGGTATTTTTTTCTCTGGGTCATGGGTTACTGAGTCACTATCATCGGGGACTTTTTTATGTTGCCTCAAATGCGCAGCGCTCTCTCTCCACCTGAGCGGGGTGTGCATTTGAGGCAACAGGTTAGGGACGGCCACACACGTCACATTCCCAGAATGATGATTCAGAGCATAGGGTTTGGGGTGGGCATATTTTTTAGTTTTGGCTATGCTCTGGGTCATCATTCTGGGACCATAACCTGTTTTATAATTTTATGTCCCACTGTACCCATTTTAGTGTACCCCAGTTATATACCCCATGTAATGCCCCTTGAGGGGGGGTCCCACTGTTCTGGCTCCATAGGCCGCAACGCAGAAGCTCAAGGCCCCTGAATGCGACCTGCTCCTCTCAGACCGGTGTGCACGCTGTTTACGCCCAGACTTGAGGTATGTCCTTACTCCAAAGAAATGTATTTACAAACTTAACGGTGACATTTTCTCCTTTTACCACTTGTGAAAATGAAAAATTTGGTGTAGCATTTTAGTGTAAAAAAATCAAATTTTTCATTTTCACATCCCACTGAATATTTATCAAACACCTGTGGGGTGTGAAGACTCACTGTACCCCTTGTTATGTTCCTTGAGGGATGTAGTTTCCGAAATAGTATGCCATGTGTTTTTTTTTTTGCTGTCCTGGCACCATAGGGGCTTCCTAAATGCGACATGCCCCCCGAGCAAAATTTGCTCTCAAAAAGCCAAATATGACTCCTTCTCTTCTGAGCATTGTAGTTCGCCCTTAGTGCACTTCAGGTCAACTTATGGGGTACCTCCATACTCAGAAGAGATGGGGTTACAAATTTTGGGGGGTATTTTCTGCTATTAACTCTTGCAAAAATGTGAAATGTGGGGGGAAATACACATTTTAGTGAAAACATTTTTTTTTTTTACATATGCAAAAGTCGTGAAATCCCTGTGGGGTATTAAGGCTCACTTTATTCCTTGTTACGTTCCTCAAGGGGTCTAGTTTCCAAAATGGTATGCCATGTGGATTTTTTATTGCTGTTCTGGCACCATAGGGGCTTCCTAAATGCAACATGCCCCCCAAAAACCATTTCAGAAAAACGTACTCTCCAAAATCCCCTCGTCGCTCCTTCCCTTCTGAGCCCTCTACTGCGCCAGCCGAACAATTTACATAGACATATGAGGTATGTGCTTACGCGAGAGAAATTGGGCTACAAATATAAGTATACATTTTCTCCTTTTACGCCTTGTAAAAATTCAAAAATTGGGTCTACAAGAACATGCAAGTGTAAAAAATGAAGATTGTGAATTTTCTCCTTCACTTTGCTGCTATTCCTGTGAAACACCTAAAGGGTTAACACACTTACTGAATGTCATTTTGAATACTTTGGGGGTGTAGTTTTTATAATGGGGTCATTTATGGGGTATTTCTAATATGAAGACCCTTCAAATCCACTTCCAACCTGAACTGGTCCCTGAAAAATAGTGAGTTTGAAAATTTTGTGAAAAATTGAAAAAATGCTGCTGAACTTTGAAGCCCTCTGGTGTCTTCCAAAAGTAAAAACTTGTCAATTTTATGATGCAAACATAAAGTAGACATATTGGAAATGTGAATAAAATATTTTTTTATTTGGAATATCCATTTTCCTTACAAGCAGAGAGCTTCAAAGTTAGAAAAAAGTTAAATTTTCAATTTTTTCATCAAATTTTGGGATTTTTCACCAAGAAAGGATGCAAGTTACCACAAAATTTTACCACCATGTTAAAGTAGAATATGTCCCGAAAAAACATTCTCAGAATCAGAATGATAAGTAAAAGCATTCCAGAGTTATTAATGTTTAAAGTGACAGTGGTCAGATGTTCAAAAAACACTCTGCTCCTAAGGTGTAAAATGGCCTGGTCCTTAAGGGGTTAAAGGGGCACTCCGCCCCTAGACATCTTATCCTCTAGCTAAAGAATAGGGGATCAGATGTCTGATCGCAGGCTTCCCGCTGCATGGACCCCAGCGATCTCCATGCAGCACCCGGCATTCTAAACAGTATGTTTTGAACGCTGGGTTCCCATGGCCGGGGTCGTGATGTCACACCACCTCCCATAGACATGAATGGAGGAGGCATTGCGTGACGTCATGACCCACACCACAAGAACCCAGCATTTTAAACATATTGGTTAGAACTCCGGGTGCTGCACAGAGATCACAGGGGTCCCAGCTGCAGGACCTTCGTGATCAGACATCTTATCCCCTATCCTTTGGATAGGGGATAAGATGTCTATGGGTGGAGTACCCCTTTAAGAAATTAGGAAGGGACTGCAGGCATGCCTACAGGTAGAAAAAGAGCAGATAGGAGAAATGGCAGGATGCAAATCAGAGATGGCTGGGACCAATTTTGGGTGTGTTCTGGCCAATTAAAGGAGATACATGGAAATAATTAAGTTATCCACTATCCATGGGATTCTGACCGCTAAGGGCCCCCTGCGATCTCTGGGATGAGACGCAGCGCTCAGTGAGAAGCGCGTGCTGCAGACAGTACTTGCTCCATTATTTTTTATGGAAGTGCTGAGAAGACATGGGTAGAGCTCTCAGGCCTCATTGGCGCTCCCATAGAAATGAATGAAGCGTGTCACGGCCGGCTCCGTGTCCCGGTGCCCTGCGCGGGGCCGTCTGCGTCTCCTCTTCCGCTCCTGTGTGCCCGTGCCCCGGCATTCCTCCCCGCCACTTACCTTCCTCCTCTATCACTCCCGCTGGGCAGCATCCTCGTCCCGCTCGCACGGGAGCCGCGTCCTTGGGCTTCTCTCGGCGCGTCTCCCGTGCATCCTCCTGCAGTGCTGGTGCGTGCGCGTCTCTCCCCCAGGGCGCGCGCGCGCCACTCTGTGAGATTTAAAGGGACAGTACTCTTTCTATTTTTCACTTAGTTGGTCCCACCTTATTTAAGCATTTCACTTCCCTTGTTCCCTGCCGGATCTTTGTGCTATTGCCCTAGAGAAAGCGTACCACTACTGTTGACTACCTGTGCTACCTGACCTTTAAGCTACGTCCCCGACTTCGTACCTTAGCCGCCAGCCCTTGACCTTCTGCTACGTCCCTGTCTACGCACCCAGTCTCCAGCCTCAGACCTTAGCTTTACCCAGTCCACGACCTACCATCAGCCCGACAGCTTGCCCGCTCCCTACCTCCTGGTGACTCCTCTCTGTGCCAAGTACCACCTCAGCCGCCCGCGTGGTCGAGTCGTACCAGCGGAAGCGACCTGGATGTCGCCTGCCGCAGCAAGTCCATCCTGCTTCGCGGCTGGCTCTGGTGAAGACCAGCGGCGTCTTAGATTCCGCTCCCTGGTGCAGCTCTCTACATCTGCCACGCGGTGCTCAGCGGATCCACCTCCAGTCTTCTCCGGTGAGTGTCACATCAAGATCCGGCCATGGATCCCGCCAAGGTGCCTCTTCCCAGCATCGCGGATCTCTCTACTGTGGTAGCTCAGCAGTCCCAGCAGTTGGCACAACAGGCTCAACAACTGAACCAATTATCCGCCATGATGGAGCAGCTTCTCACCATGCAGCAGCAGCAGCTTCAGCAGCCGCAGCCACGGCAACCCGTTCCCGAGCCTGCTCCTGGACCAGAGCCTCCAGCCTCTGCTCTCGGTCCAAAGTTGCGACTCTCCCTGCCCAACAAGTTTGAGGGTGACTCCAAGGCATGCAGGGGTTTTGTGTCCCAATGCTCCATGCATATAGAATTAATGGCAGACCAGTTCCGATCGGAACAGGCCAAGGTGGCCTTTGTCCTCAGTCTCCTTTCTGGAAGAGCCTTGGCCTGGGCCACCCCTCTTTGGTGACCCTATTACATCGGACCTGCAAACCTTTTTAACCGAGTTCCGGAGCGCCTTCGAGGAACCTGCCCGAGCCTCTTCTGCCGAGTCTGCCCTCTTGAACCTTTGTCAGGGAGATTCGTCAGTCGGTGATTACGCCATCCAGTTTCGCACCCTAGCGTCTGAACTGGACTGGAATGAACCGGCACTGTGTGCCACCTTCAAGAAGGGCCTGTCAAGTAGGGTCAAGGATGCCCTGGCCACTCGTGACCCCCCCCTCTTCTCTTCAGGATTTAATCCATTTGGCTACCCGCATCGATGTCCGTTCTGCGGAGAGGCAAGGGGAACTCCGCCAGAAGCGCCAGCAGCCAAGACCACGTCGCTTCCCTAGGCTGGCTCCGGTATTGCAACACCCACCAGAGGCCTCCTCATCTTTAGTTGTTGACGAGCCCATGCAAGTGGACCGGGCCCGTCTTACCCCTCAGGAAAGAACCCGTCGCAGGGAGGAGAATCTTTGCCTCTACTGTGCCAGCCCGGAACACTTCTTGAATCGTTGCGCTCTCCGTCCTCCTCGCCAGGGAAACGCTCACACCTAGGAGACGTGGGAGAGGCGACCCTAGGTGAGAGGAACTCCTCTCCCCGCTTGAATATCCCAGTTCAGATCACTTCTCCCTCGGGTAATACCTTTACTGTTCCCGCTCTTGTGGACTCTTGTTCTGCCGGCAATTTTCTTTCCGCTCACCTAGTTTCTAAGTACCGCCTTCCAGTCTCTCAGCTCCCTAAACCTTTGTACATATCTTCCATCAGTGGGGAGTGCCTTAATACCGCAGTGCTTGAGGTGACTGCTCCACTCGAGATGCAGATTGGGGTGCTTCATAAGGAAAGGATCGTCTTCTACGTTCTACCTCGCTGCACTTCTGATGCTCTCCTGGGTCTTCCTTGGTTGCAGCTTCACGCCCCACTCTTGGACTGGCGCTCCGGAGAGGTTACTCGTTGGGGTCCGGATTGCCAGAACCGTTGCCTGAAATTGGTTCAACCTAGATTTCCTCCACCCAGTTCTGCCCTACCTGGCCTTCCAGTCCACTATCGAGAATTCGCCGACGTTTTTTCTGAGCAGCAAGCGGAGTGTCTACCTCCTCACCGTCCCTATGACTGCCCTATCGACCTCCTGCCAGGCACTTCCCCTCCTCGGGGTAGGATTTATCCACTTTCCGCACCCGAGACCAAGGCCATGTCGGATTACATCCGGGAGAACCTACAGAGGGGATTCATCCGAAAATCTTCCTCCCCTGCGGGAGCCTGCTTCTTCTTTGTGGAAAAGAAGGATGGTTCGCTACGCCCCTGTATTGATTATCGAGGGTTGAATAAGATCACTATCAAAAATCAGTATCCTCTTCCACTCATTTCCGAGCTCTTTGATCGCTTACGCGGAGCTAAGATCTTCTCTAAGTTGGATCTTCGAGGTGCCTATAACTTGATTAGGATCAGAAAGGGGGACGAATGGAAGACTGCATTTAATACCCGAGATGGACACTATGAATATCTTGTAATGCCTTTCGGCCTGTGTAACGCACCAGCAGTTTTTCAGGAATTCGTCAACAACATTTTCCGGGATCTCCTGTACTCCTGTGTTGTCGTCTATCTCGATGACATTCTCATCTTCTCCCCCAGTTTAGAGGTTCACCGGACCCAAGTACGCCAAGTTCTTCGTCGCCTGAGAAGCAACCATCTTTATGCCAAACTCAAAAAGTGCCTCTTTGAGCAGACCAGCCTCCCATTTCTTGGTTATGTCATCTCTAGCCAAGGGCTTTGCATGGACCCAAATAAATTGTCCGCTGTTCTGAACTGGCCTCAGCCTTCTGGATTAAAAGCTATTCAGCGCTTTTTAGGCTTTGCCAACTATTATCGGCAGTTCATTTCACATTACTCTACGCTAGTAGCACCCCTTGTGGCTTTGACTAAAAAGGGAGCGGACCCCAAGTCTTGGCCTCCCCCTGCCGTAGAATCCTTCTCCCAACTCAAGTCTGCCTTTGCTTCTGCTCCGGTCTTGACACGCCCCGACCCAGACAAGTATTTTTTCCTGGAGGTGGACGCCTCCTCCGTGGGAGCTGGAGCAGTCTTAATGCAGCAATCCACCAAGGGCAAAATGTCCACCTGCGGTTTCTTCTCAAAGACCTTTTCTCCAGCAGAGAGAAATTATACTATCGGGGACAAGGAGCTCTTGGCTATTAAATTAGCTCTGGAGGAGTGGCGTCATTGGTTGGAGGGGACAGTCCTCCCAATTTCCATTTATACGGATCACAAGAATCTCCTTTACCTGCAAACCGCGCAACGGCTGAACCCCCGACAGGCAAGGTGGTCTTTGTTCTTCTCTCGTTTTAACTTCCAGATCCGCTTCCGTCCAGCTCATAAGAATATCAGAGCTGATGCTCTCTCCAGGGCCTCTGATGTAACGGGACTAGACTCGCAGCCTCAGCACATCATTCCTCCTGACCGCCTCATTCCTGCAGCACCGGCTTCCCTTCTTCAGGTACCTCCTGGGAAGACCTTTGTACCTCCTCACCTGAGAACCAAGATCTTGAACTGGGGCCACTCTTCCTTCCTAGCAGGACATTCGGGGGTCCAGAACTCCATCTCCCTCATTTCCCGTCACTATTGGTGGCCCAACCTACCCCGCGATGTCTACCCCGCATCTGTGCCCGGAATAAAACTTCTCGCCAGAGGCCTGCTGGCTTACTGCAACCGCTTCCCATTCCGGAATCTCCTTGGGACCATATAGCCATGGATTTTATCACGGACTTGCCACCGTCCTCCAATTGCACTGTAATCTGGGTTGTAGTGGATAGATTCTCTAAAATGGCCCACTTTATCCCGCTCCCCAGTCTACCATCCGCAACCCAGCTAGCAAGTTTGTTTTTCCGTCACATCTTCCGGCTCCATGGTCTCCCTCTCCATATTGTGTCTGACAGGGGGGTGCAATTTGTCTCAAAGTTCTGGCGTGCTCTGTGTAATCGCCTCAAAGTCAAGTTGGATTTCTCCTCTGCGTACCACCCTCAAATCAATGGTCAAGCGGAAAGAGTGAACCAGACCCTTGGTACCTATCTTTGTCCCTTCGTCTCTGCACGACAAGATGATTGGTCCTCTCTTCTACCCTGGGCCGAATTTTCTTATAATCACCATGACTCTGGTTCTTCCGGCAACTCCCCGTTCTTCATTGTCTATGGACACCATCCCCGCCCTCCTCTCCCACTGCCCATCTCCTCCGAGGTCCCTGCGGTTGATTCCCTGGTTCGAGATTTCCAGGCCATTTGGAAAGACACCCAATGTTCATTAACCCATGCTTCCTCCCGTATGAAACTCCAGGCTGACAAGAAGAAATTTTCCATCCCGGTGACAAGGTGTGGCTTTCCACCAAGCATGTTCGCCTTAAACAGCCCAGTTATAAACTAGGACCCCGTTTTCTGGGCCCATTCAAGGTTCTACGTCAAATTAACCCGGTGGCCTACAAGTTGCTCCTGCCTCGTTCTCTTCGTATCCCTAACACCTTCCATGTCTCCCTCCTCAAACCGTTGGTCTTGAATCGATTTTCCACCAAGTCTTGGACTCCATCTCCAATCTCTGGTGTCTCCGACATTTTTGAAGTGCAACAAATTCTTGCCTCCAAACTCTCCAGAGGAAGACGGTTCTTTTTGGTTGACTGGAAGGGATTTGGTCCTGAGGAGAGGTCGTGGGAGCCCGAAGAGAACATCCTGGACAAGAACTTAATCCAGAAGTTCCTGCAACTCAAAAGAAAGAGAGGGCCAAAGGGGGGGGGGTACTGTCACGGCCCGCTCCGTGTCCCGGTGCCCTGCGCGGGGCCGTCTGTGCCTCCTCTCCCGCTCCTGTGTGCCCGTGCCCCGGCATTCTCCTCCCCGCCACTTACCTTCCTCTTCTGTCACTCCCGCTGGGCAGCATCCTCGTCCCGCTCGCACGGGAGCCGCGTCCTTGGGCTTCTCTCGGCGCGTCTCCCGTGCATCCTCCTGCAGTGCTGGTGCGCGCGCGTCTCTCCCCCAGGGCGCGCACGCGCCACTCTGTGAGATTTAAAGGGACAGTACTCTTTCTATTTGTCACTTAGTTGGTCCCACCTTATTTAAGCATTTCACTTCCCTTGTTCCCTGCCGGATCTTTGTGCTATTGCCCTAGAGAAAGCGTACCACTACTGTTGACTACCTGTGCTACCTGACCTTTAAGCTACGTCCCCGACTTCGTACCTTAGCCGCCAGCCCTTGACCTTCTGCTACGTCCCTGACTACGCACCCAGTCTCCAGCCTCAGACCTTAGCTTTACCCAGTCCACGACCTACCATCAGCCCGACAGCTTGCCCGCTGCCTACCTCCCGGTGACTCCTCTCTGTGCCAAGTACCACCTCGGCCGCCTGCGTGGTCGAGTCGTACCAGCGGAAGCGACCTGGACGTCGCCTGCCGCAGCAAGTCCATCCTGCTTCGCGGCGGGCTCTGGTGAAGACCAGCGGCGTCTTAGATTCCGCTCCCTGGTGCAGCTCTCTACATCTGCCACGCGGTGCTCAGCGGATCCACCTCCAGTCTTCTCCGGTGAGTGTCACAAAGCGCATGCTGTCTACCTGGGAGACACGGCAAACCTTCATGTGAGTATGATAAAGATGGGAGCCTATGCCTCCTAACTGGACAGATCGGTAGCCCTGAAGTTTGACGTTGTGTAAGAGTCTCCAAAGTCCTGCCCTTGCCTAAGTGTATAATCCGGAGTGGGGTATGTGCAGGGGCGTAGCTGGAAACCACCGAACCCCAATGCAAACAAATTTACCTGGACCCCTTCATGGCCACCACAGACGCCCCCCAGACTGCTGTCTCTTACAGAGTTTTATGCCCAGAAATGGCTGGCTACTCACTTTGTCAATAGATTCTCAGCCTAGTTATGAAGACAATCGGGGAGATTTATCAAAACCTATGGAGAGGAAAAGTTAACCAGTTGCCCATAGCAACCAATCAGATCACTTCTTTTCAGAGGTCTTAACTCCTTTAGGACCCGGGGTTTTTACATTTTTGCACTTTTGTTTTTCCCTCCTCACCTTTAAAAAATCATAGCTCTTTCAATTTTACACCTAAAAATCCATATGATGGCTTATTTTTTGCGCCATTGTAATGACATCAGTAATTTTACCAAAAAATATACGACGAAACGGAGAAAAAAAATCATTGTGTGACTAAATAAAAAAAAAACACAAAATTTTGTAACTTTTGGGGGCTTCCGTTTCTACACAGTACATTTTTTGGTAAAAATGACACCTTCTCTTTATTCTGTAGGTCCACACAAGGGGTAGAGTGAGCCTTAACACCCCACAGGTGTTTGACGACTTTCGTTAAAGTCAGAGGATGTGTAAATAACATTTTTTCCCACTAAAATGCAGTTTTTTCCCCAAATTTTACATTTTTACAAGGGGTGATAGGAGAAAATGCCCCCCAAAATTTGTAACCCCATTTCTTCTGAGTATGGAAATATCCCATATGTGGATGTAAAGTGCTCTGCTGGCAAACTACAATGCTCAGAAGAGAAGGAGCGCCATTGAGCTTTTGGAGAGAGAATTTGTTTGGAATGGAAGCAGGGGGCCATGTGCGTTTACAAAGCCCCCCGTGGTGCCAGAACAGTTGACTCCCCATATGGGACTCCATTTTGGAAACTACACCCCTCCCAGAATTTAATAAGGGGTGCAGTGAGCATTTACACCCCACTGGCGTTTGACAGATCTTTGGAACAGTGGGCTGTGCAAATTGTTCCAAAAATCTGTCAGACACCTGTGGGACGTAAATGCTCATTTTACATTACGTGAGGGGTGTAGTTTCCAAACTGGGGTCACATGTGTGTGTGGTTGGGGGGGTTCATTGTTCTGGCACCATCCGGACCAATTTTCTCTCCATAAACCCAATGGCACTCCACTTCTGAGCATTGTAGTGCGCCCGCAGGGCACTTTACATCCACATATGGGGTATGTTCTTACTCAAAAGAAATGGGGTTACACATATTGGTTTTTTTTTTAACCTATTTTACCTTGTGAAAAATTTAGGGTAACACCAGCATTTTAGTGGAAAACTTTTTTTTTTTTATTTTCCCATCCAACTTTAACACCTGTGGGGTGTTAAGGCTCACTATACCCCTTGTTACGTTGCGTGGGGGGTGTAGTTTCCAAAATGGGGTCACACGTGGGTATTTATTTTTTTGCGTTCATGTCAGAACCGCTGTAAAATCAGCCACCCTTGTGCAAATCACCAATTTAGGCCTTAAATGTACATAGTGCACTCTCACTCCTGAGCCTTGTTGTGCGCCTGCAGAGCATTTTACGTCCACATTTGGGATATTTCCGTACTCAAGAGGAATTGTGTTACAAATTTTCCTTTTACCTCTTGTGAAAATGAAAAGTAGGGGGCAACGCCAGCATATTAAAAATTTTTTCTTTTTTTTACACTAACAGGCTGGTGTAGACCCCAACTTTTCCTTTTCATATGAGGTAAAAGGAGAAAAAGCCCCCAAAATTTGTAACTCAATTACTCCCGAGTACGAAAATACCTCGTATGTGGCCCTAAACTGTTTCCTTGAAAAACGACAGGGCTCCGAAGTGAGAGAGCGCCATGCGCATTTGAGGCCTAAGTTAGGGATTTGCATAGGGGTGGACTCGGATGCAAGCGTTACAATTGCCACCACTACCAAAAATATTCTACGCCAGTGATTTCCAAACAGGGTGCCTCCAGCTTTTGCTCTAAACTCCCAGTATGCCGGGACAGTCAATGGCTGTCCGGCAATGCTGGGAGTTGTTGTTTTACAACAGCTGGAGGCTCCGTTTTGGAAACAGTGCCGTACAAGACGTTTTTTCATTTTTATTGGGGGATGTTTTACCCTTTATTATGTGTTAGTGTAGTGTTTTTAGGGTACATTCACATCTGCGGGGGTTACGGTAAGTTTCCTGCTAGGAGTTGGAGCTGTGGTGGAAAATTTGCCGCAGCTTAAACTTAAAGCAGGAAACTCATTGTAAACCCACCCGTGTGATTGTGCCCTGTACATTCACGTGGGGGGGGGGGGGGATCTCCAGCTGTTGTAAAATTACAACTCCCAGCATGCACTTGCAGACTGTGCATGCTGGAAGTTATAGTTTTGCAACAGCTGGAGGCGCACTGGTTGGAAACCTGGAGTTGGGTACTGTTACCTAACTCAGTATTTTCCAACCAGTGTGCCTCCAGCTGTTGCAAAAATACATCTCCTGGCATGAATTGATCGCCGAAGGGCATGCTGGGAGCTGTGGGTATGCAACAGCTGGAGACACGCAACTACAACTCCCAGCATGCCGAGACAGCCATTTGCATGTGCATGCTGGGAGTTTAGTTTTGCAAGATTTAGAGGGCCATGGTTTGTAGACCACCGCACAGTGATCTCCAAACTGTGGCCCTCCAGATGTTGCCAAACTACAAATCCCAGCATGCCCAGACAGCAAACTGCTGGACTGAAAACACGTGGTGTTCGGCAAAGTCATTGAAGGCTACGAAGTTGTAAAGAAGTAAATCTAAATCTTGCAGAACTAAAAATCCCAGCATGCCCAAACAGCAAACGATTGTGTAAGAGTGCTGGGAGTTGTAGTTTTGCAACTTCTGGAGGGCTACAGATTAGAGACCACTGTACAGTGGTCTCCAAACTGTGGCCTTCCTGTCACGATTCGGCTGGCTGGAGGTGGATCCTCTGTGCCAGAGAGGGATTGGCGTGGACCGTGTCGGTGGACCGGCTCTAAGTTGCTACTGGTATTCACCAGAGCCCGCCGCAAAGCGGGATGGTCTTGCTGCGGCGGTATCAACCAGGTCGTATCCACCGGCAACGGCTCAACCTCGCTGACTGCTGAGAAGGCGTGGGACAGAAGGACTAGGCAGAGGCAAGGTCAGACGTAGCAGAAGGTCGGGGCAGGCAGCAAGGTTCGTAGTCAATATGGATAGCAGAAGATCTGGAAACACAGGCTTTGGACAACACTAAACGCTTTCACTGGCACAAGGCAACAAGATCCGGCAAGGAAGTGCAGGGGAAGTGAGGTAATATAGCCAGGGAGCAGGTGGAAGCTAATTAGGCTAATTGGGCCAGGCACCAATCATTGGTGCACTGGCCCTTTAAATCTTAGGGAGCTGGCGTGCGCGCGCCCTAAGGAGCAGAGCCGCGCGCGCCAGGACATGACAGCCGGGACAGGTAAGTGACTTGGGATGCGATTCGCGAGCGGGCGCGTCCCGCTATGCGAATCGCATCCCCGCCGGCAATGTCAGTGCAGCGCTCCCGGTCAGCGGGTCTGACCAGGGCACTGCAGAGAGAGGAACGCCGCGAGCGCTCCGGGGAGGAGCAGGGACCCGGAGCGCTCGGCGTAACAGTACCCCCCCTTAGGTCTTTTCGTGATGGGGTCCAATGCACATTAAGAGAGGTTCTGTGCGGTAACGCACAGTACAGTCCAACTTCACTCCATTGACGGAAGAAATGTAGAGCGGCTTGACGAGACGGGTCACCGGGATGCAGAACTTATTCACCAAAGAGTCCAGAATAAAATTTCCAGAAGCACCAGAGTCCAAGCAGGCCACGGCTGAGAGGGAGGAGTTGGCAGAAGGAGAAATCAGCACGGGCACAGTGAGACGTGGAGAAGCAGATTTCGTACCAAGAGACGCCACACCCACGTGAGCTGGGTGCGTGAGTGCGTTTCCCAGACGTGGAGGGCGAATAGGGCAAACCACCAAGAAGTGTTCGGTACTGGCGCAGTACAGACATAAATTGTTATCCCTACGGCGAGTCCTCTCTTCGTGGGTCAGGCGAGACCGATCCACTTGCATAGCCTCCTCGGCGGGAGGCACAGGGGTAGATTGCAGAGGATACTGTGAGAGAGGTGCCCAGAGATCAAGGTCTTTCTCCTGGCAGAGCTCCTGGTGTCTCTCAGAAAAACGCATGTCAATGCGGGTGGCCAAATGGATAAGTTCTTGCAGGTTGGCAGGAATCTCTCGTGCGGCCTGCACATCCTTGATGTTACTGGATAGGCCTTTTTTAAAGGTCGCGCAGAGAGCCTCGATATTCCAAGATAATTCGGAATCGAGAGTACGAAATCGGATGGCGTACTTGCCTACTGAAGAATTACCCTGGACCAGGTTCAGCAGGGCAGTCTCGGCAGAAGAAGCTCGAGCTGGTTCCTCGAAGACACTACGGACTTCAGCGAAGAAGGACTGGACTGTGGCTGTGGCAGGATCATTGCGGTCCCAGAGCGGTGTGGCCCAAGACAAGGCCTTTCCAGAAAGAAGGCTCACTACGAACGCCACCTTAGACCGTTCTGTAGGAAATTGGTCCGACAACATCTCCATATTTAGGGAACATTGAGATAAGAATCCACGGCAGAGTCTAGAGTCCCCATCAAATTTGTCCGGCAGGGACAAGCGGAGGCTAGGAGCGGCCACTCGCTGTGGAGGAGGTGCAGGAGCTGGCGGAGGAGATGGTTGCTGCTGTAGCAGTGGCAGAAGTTGCTGTAACGTGGCGGTCAACTGCAACAGCTGCTGTCCTTGTTGGGCGATTTGCTGCGATTGCTGAGCGACCACCCTGGTGAGGTCAGCGAGACTCGGCAGCGGCACCTCAGCGGGATCCATGGCCGGATCTACTGTCACGATTCGGCTGGCTGGAGGTGGATCCTCTGTGCCAGAGAGGGATTGGCGTGGACCGTGTCGGTGGACTGGTTCTAAGTTGCTACTGGTATTCACCAGAGCCCGCCGCAAAGCGGGATGGTCTTGCTGCGGCGGTAGCAACCAGGTCGTATCCACCGGCAATGGCTCAACCTCGCTGACTGCTGAGAAGGCGTGGGACAGAAGGACTAGGCAGAGGCAAGGTCAGACGTAGCAGAAGGTCGGGGCAGGCGGCAAGGTTCATAGTCAATATGGATAGCAGAAGATCTGGAAAGACAGGCTTTGGACAACACTAAATGCTTTCACTGGCACAAGGCAACAAGATCCGGCAAGGAAGTGCAGGGGAAGTGAGGTATTATAGCCAGGGAGCAGGTGGAAGCTAATTAGGCTAATTGGGCCAGGCACCAATCATTGGTGCACTGGCCCTTTAAATCTTAGGGAGCTGGCGCGCGCGCGCCCTAAGGAGCAGAGCCGCACGCGCCAGGACATGACAGCCAGGGGTCGGGACAGGTAAGTGACTTGGGATGCGATTCACGAGCAGGCGCATCCCGCTATGCGAATTGCATCCCCGCCGGCAATGTCAGTGCAGCGCTCCTGGTCAGCGGGTCTGACCGGGGCGTTGCAGAGAGAGGAATACCGCAAGCACTCCGGGGAGGAGCAGGGACCCGGAGCGCTCGGCGTAACACTTCCAAATGTTGCTAGGCAACAACTCATCGCGTCCGTTGCAGGATCGCCGCCGCCGCATGCAGAGGAGCCACCCGCCGCCAATCGTCGCCGCTCTATGCACAGTTCCCCCGCTCTGCCTGGAATACCGTGGGTGTGCAGAGCGGGGGAACCAAACTTTAACCCCCCCTGCCCCCGATCTGCTGTTGGTCGGTCGCTTTTGACCGACCAATAGTAGGGATAGGAGGGGTGGCACCCCTGCCACCTCACTCCTATCCCTTCAGGGGAATCTGGGGTGTCTTGGACAGCAACGTTCCTCCTTATATATGGGTCACTGGAGACCCGTATGACCCAGAATCGCCGCAGATCGCTGGTCAGAATTGAGCGACGATTTGCGACAATCCCCTCCAAGTGTTGGCACGGAATGCTTGCTGAATTAGCAGCGGGGACCGGATTTACCAGGGGCGTACAGGTATGTCCTGAATGATAGGGCATGCAGGGGGTATGCATACGCCCTGCATCCCCAAGAGGTTAAAAATTAAAGAAGCCATCTGATTGGTTGTTATAGGCAGCTCGTCCAATTTTCCTCTTCACAGGTTTTGATAAATCTCCTGCAATGTTTTTGGCAAAAATGCCACAAAGATGGCATCTTGGGAGAAAACAAACGAGGGGGCAGTTTTTTAAGGTGTTTTTTTTTTTTTTTTTTGGGCCAAAAAGACCTGAAACAAAAATTGTGTCTGTTCCTAGGCTGGGATTAAACACAATTTACGTGTGGTGTTTTTTAAAGGAGTACTGCAGCAGCATATAACTTATCCCCCATCCGCTGGATAGGTGATAAGTGTTTGAGCGCTGAGGGTCCGACCGCCGGGACCCCCCGCGATCTTCCATACGGGACCCGGCACTGCTGCGGCTCTGTGCGTCTAGTGCTTGTGTCGTCGATCTCACTGAGGTCGACAGACTTGCCCCCTCCATTCAGTTCTATGGGAGAGGCAGAGATGCGCTAAAGCTGCCTCTCCATCTCTCATGGAAGGTTCGTGAGGCACGGCCGACATGCCTCCTATACGGGGAGAGTAACGGCAGAGCCAGGGCCCGCCACAGGAGATCAAGGGGTGTCCCAGCGGTCGCACTCCTCGCGACCAAACACTTATCCCCTATCCTGCGGATGGCTGTGCTGCCTGGTCGTCTGACGACTGACGTTCTTCTGCTCCGCAACGTCAGGGGCGTCATTCGTCAGATGTCCCGGCAGCCAGCGATGCTCATTGCTCATTGAGCCTCCTGAAGGCCCAGGCTGTTGAGGCCACCAAATGATATTACAAATACTGAGTGTCTGGTTAGGAGAAACAAATATAACACACCCACAGGGAGTAGCGCCATTTTAATAAAAATTGCCAAAAATCCCTTAGATAACAGCAGAATATGTTAAAAAGCTTTTTTTTTCTTCCAGCCAATCAGAGAGCAGCACTACTCAAATAGAACTCCCAGGAGGTAACGGCGTGTCACACATGTGATGTCATAACCATTGTCCACCAGGGAGCAGCACTGAGCAGAAATAACACGGCTCCTGTTCATTCTCCATCAGTGAGGGGCCGATGCTGGACGCTGTACCCGGGAATGGAGACTCATACACATGACTGTGACTGCCGGTAAGTGTCATATTGTTGTGTCCTAAAGGTCTTTAGTGCAGTTCCATGTGCATTTCTATAATAAACATGTAGATAATCTATCTTTTCTTTTCCTATCTTAGATGCAGTATTTCCAGCATGTGGAGTCGCATTTCCGGACCTACAGCAAGAAGTTGGATGAAGACATAACCCCTGGAATCACGCACATACACAGACACTTTGCCCAAATTCTAGAGGTAACCTCCTTTAGTATGCCCAGAGGAAGGGCAGTACAGTAGCCATGGATTCCCTACAGGTTTCCTCCCCTCTGGAGGTTTTTCCTGTCCTGAGTATTAGTTACTGTTCGCTCTTAGTGAGTGATGGAGGTTACATAAAATCCCTACACAGACATTGTAATAAATAATAAATAAAGTTCCCCCTTTTTTAAACCATTCTTTGACTTGTTTGACTCATTTATTTTATTTCTGTGTGCGAAAAATCAGGTTAGCAAAATGGATGACATGAGTTTTTTTCTATTTTAAGTGTCCAAAGCTTCTCTCCTGCACGATCTGCACAATTTGGTGCGGAGAGAGGCAGCTGATGCTGGGTGGTACAGTTACCGTGGCAACCGTAGCACACCCGGCAAGTTCCGGACAGTACACAAGCTTTTTCTGATAAATGAGACTCATGCAGGGAACTTGCTAGGGGTCATACGGTTGTGTGGTGTCCCAGTACCGTATTGCATACCGTACCATGTATGGTGGTCCCCAAAGTCATAGTTATATTCAGGTAGGGTCCCCCAGGTGGGACAGTCCCTAGTCGCCTCCTCTACTCTAATTCTATAATGTTTATATGTACATATTTAATAATGTATATTTAATAATGTATAGTATACTTACCTTGTTAGCGTCGCAGGACCTTCGGTCATGTGACCATGTTAATTCCTCTATGGTATGTTGGAGGACCTTTGGAGGTCCTTGGGTCACATCTTTACCCATAATTCTATGTGAAGGTGATTGACAGAAGTTTTGGACCAATTAGCTCTAGTCCAGCCCCTGCCCATATAAGGGAGCTGTAGCCAATTATCGCTCTCTTGGGTTGCTGCTTTCGTGGATGCCGGACTAGCAGGACGGATCTGCGCAACTTTCAAAGACACGCTAGGCCAGAAAACCTACCGGCCTCAGCCTAAACTAAACCGTGAGTTCTAAACTAATCCCCTCTAAAGTTAGCGTGACTGCTGGACCACAACTAAAACCCCTAAATCGAGTGGAACAGCGCATATCAGTCTACGGCAGTGATTCCCAACCGCGGTGCCGCAGCACACGTGTGTGCCGTTCGCCACTGGCCGTGGTGCCGCAGGGTTTTGCTGTGATCTGTTTTTTTTTTAAATATCCCGCCCCGGCCTGCGCGCTTATGACTGGCGGCGCAGGGGGGAAGGGAAGCCTGCGTGCGCACTGCGCACACAGCGTCCCCCTCCCCACTGCATCCCCTGTGTCCCCCTCCCCACTGCATCCCCCTCCCCACTGCGTCCCCTGCGTCCCCCTCCCCCTTCTACCTTGCGGTGCAGTGGGCCGAAAATGGGTCCCTGGGGCGGAACGATCTTCACCTGCGCCGGACTCCCGTGCCTGCCGTGAACCTGCAAAGCTGCGCGGACCGGCTTGCTTAAGGTACTGTACCCTTTCCACCCCTCTGTTACCCCTTCTCATCCCTGTCCAACCCCCCCCCCCCCCGCCATCACCCGGGTCCACCGTATACTCCCCCCCTTTCACCCATGTCCACCCCCCCTGTCACCCATGTCCACCCCCTCTGTCACCCATGTCCACACCCCCTGTCACCCATGTCCACCCCCCCTGTCACCCATGTTCACACCCCCCCTGTCACCCATGTCCAACCCCCCCTGTCACCCATGTCCACCCCCCCCGTCACCCATGTCCACCCCCCCTGTCACCCATGTTCACACCCCCCTGTCACCCATGTTCACACCCCCCCTGTCACCCATGTCCACCCCCCCCTGTCACCCATGTTCACACCCCCCTGTTACCCATGTCCACCCCCCCCTGTCACCCATGTTCACACCCCCGCTGTCACCCATGTCCACACCCCCCTGTCACCCAGTCCGCCCCCCCTCCTGTCACCCATGTTCACACACCCCTGTCACCCATGTCCACCCCCCCTGTCACCCATGTCCACCCCCCCTGTCACCAATGCCCACCCCCCCTGTCACCCATGTTCACACCCCCCCTGTCACCCATGTTCACACACCCCCTGTCACACACCCCCTGTCCCTTTCACTCCCGTCCCCCCCCTGTCCACCCTCCTGTCACCCATGTTCACCCTCATCCACCCTCCTGTCACCCCTGTCCACCACCCTCCTGTCACCCCTGTCCACCACCCTCCTGTCATCCCTTTCACTCCCGATCACCCCCCATCACCCATGTCCACCCCCGTCCACCCTCCTGTCATCCCTGTCACCCCCGTCCACCCTTCTGTAATCCCTCTGTCATCCATGTTCACCCTCCTGTCGACCCATGTCCACTCCTCTGCACCCCTGTCCACTCCTCTACACCTCTCTGTCCACTCTTCTACACCCCTGTCACCCATGTACGCTCCTCTATACCCCTCTGTCCATTCCTCTAAACCCCTCTGTACACTCCTCTACACCCCTTTGTCACCCATGTATGCTCCTCTACACCCCTCTGTCTGCTCCTCTACACCCCTGTCACCCATGTTCGCTCCTCTACACCTCTCTGTCCGCTCCTCTACACCTCTCTGTCCACTCCTCTACACCCGTCACCCATGTACGCTCCTCTACACCCCTCTGTTCGCTCCTCTACACCCCTCTGTCCACTCCTCTACACCCGTCACCCATGTCTGCTTCTCTACACCCCTGTCACCCATGTACACTCCTCTACACCCCTCTGTCACCCATGTACACCCCTGTCACCCATGTACACTCCTCTACACCCCTCTGTCACCCATGTCTGCTTCTCTACACCCCTCTGTACACTCCTCTACACCCCTGTCTGCTTCTCTACACCCCTGTCACCCATGTACACTCCTCTACACCCCTCTGTCACCCATGTACACCCCTGTCACCCATGTACACTCCTCTTCACCCCTCTGTCACCCATGTACACCCCTGTCACCCATGTACACTCCTCTACACCCCTGTCACCCATGTCTGCTTCTCTACACCCCTCTGTACACTCCTCTACACCCCTGTCACCCATGTACGCTCCTCTATACCCCTCTGTCTGCTCCTCTACACCCCTGTCACCCATGTACGCTCCTCTACACCCCTCTGTCTGCTCCTCTACACCCCTGTCACCCATGTACGCTCCTCTACACCCCTCTGTCTGCTCCTCTACACCCCTGTCACCCATGTACGCTCCTCTACACCCCTCTGTCTGCTCCTCTACACCCCTGTCACCCATGTACGCTCCTCTACACCCCTCTGTCACCCATGTACACCCCTGTCACCCATGTACACTCCTCTACACCCCTCTGTCACCCATGTACACCCCTGTCACCCATGTACACTCCTCTACACCCCTGTCACCCATGTCTGCTTCTCTACACCCCTCTGTACACTCCTCTACACCCCTGTCTGCTTCTCTACACCCCTGTCACCCATGTACACTCCTCTACACCCCTCTGTCACCCATGTACACCCCTGTCACCCATGTACACTCCTCTTCACCCCTCTGTCACCCATGTACACCCCTGTCACCCATGTACACTCCTCTACACCCCTGTCACCCATGTCTGCTTCTCTACACCCCTCTGTACACTCCTCTACACCCCTGTCACCCATGTACGCTCCTCTATACCCCTGTCACCCATGTTCGCTCCTCTACACCCCTCTGTCTGCTCCTCTACACCCCTGTCACCCATGTACGCTCCTCTACACCCCTCTGTCTGCTCCTCTACACCCCTGTCACCCATGTACGCTCCTCTACACCCCTCTGTCCACTCCTCTACACCCGTCACCCATGTCTGCTTATCTACACCCCTGTCACCCATGTACGCTCCTCTACACCCCTCTGTCCACTCCTCTACACCCCTGTCACCCATGTCTGCTTCTCTACACCCCTCTGTACACTCCTCTACACCCCTGTCACCCATGTACGCTCCTCTACACCCCTCTGTTCACTCCTCTACACCCCTGTCACCCATGTCTGCTTCTCTACACCCCTCTGTTAGGGTTGCCACCCTGCCGGTATTTTACCGGCACAGACGGTATTTTCATCTACATTCTGGGCTGCGCCGGTAAGTTTGGATGGCCATGCAATGGCCGGTATTTTTCATTCACTGACACGGGCGGACTGAGCAGCATCCCCAGAAGAGCACAGCTTTCATGACCGGCAACTAAATTTTGCCTGTGACCTGCAGGCTGCCGCACTACAGTTTCAGCCCCCGACACAAAGCCCACTGACTGTCGGCCGTACAATGCCCAGGTCTGACACCACCATCCTGTGTTGGGGGGAGCTCCGTGCGATGACAGGAAGAGATTGTACAGTGCTGTGGAGGGGGCGTGCACCTCCTGTGTCCTCTCTCCCCCTCCCCCACCTTCTCTCTGCCGTGCAGTCTTACAACCCTCCATAGGCAGAGCAGGGAGGGGAGAGGAGGAGAGGCCGTGTATCCTGTCTCCCTCTGCAGCGCAGGGCGGGTGAGTGTCTGTGTATATATGTGTCTGTGTTTACATGTGTCTGTGTATATATGTGTCTGTGTTTACATGTGTCTGTGTATATATGTGTCTGTGTTTACATGTGTCTGTGCATGTGTCTCTGTGTATATATGTGTCTGTGCATGTGTCTCTGTGTATATATGTGTCTGTGCATGTGTCTCTGTGTGTCTGTGTATATATGTGTCTGTGTATATATGTGTGTGTGTATATATAGGTGTGTGTGTGTGTATATGTGTGTGTGTGTGTGGGGGGGGGGGGAGCTGCCTAATCTGGGGGACAACTATGCTCGTAATCTGGGGGACAACTATACTGATCTGGGGGACAACTATGCTGATCTGGGGGACAACTATGCTGATCTGGGGGACAACTATGCTAGTAATCTGGGGGACAACTATACTGATCTGGGGGACAACTATGCTGATCTGGGGGACAACTATGCTGATCTGGGGGACAACTATGCTGATCTGGGGGACAACTTTGCTGATCTGGGGGACAACTATGCTGATCTGGGGGACAACTATGCTGATCTGGGGGACAACTATGCTGATCTGGGGGACAACTATGCTGATCTGGGGGACAACTATGCTCGTAATCTGGGGGACAACTATACTGATCTGGGGACAACTATACTGATCTGGGGGACAACTATGCTCATAATCTGGGGGACATCTATGCTGCCTAATCTGGGTTACATCTATGCTGCCTAATCTGGGTTACATCTATGCTGCCTAATCTGGGGGACATCTATGCTGCCTAATCTGGGGGACAACTATGCTGCCTAATCTGGGTTACATCTATGCTGCCTAATCTGGGTTACATCTATGCTGCCTAATCTGGGGGACAACTATGCTGCCTAATCTGGGGGACAACTATGCTGCCTAATCTGGGGGACAACTATGCTGCCTAATCTGGGTAAAAACTACCCGGCCCTCCACAATATTTTTAGTTTCTCATGTGGCCCCATGGGATAAATAATTGCCCACCCCATTCCTCCTCAACCCCGGACATTCCTTAACCTGGAGCCGCCCGGGGAAAGGAGAAAGTGAAGACAAGAGACTGGTGAGACCTCTCTGCAAAATTGTGTATTTAATGCAGTGTTTCCCAACCATGGTGCCTCCAGCTGTTGCAAAACTATTACTCCCAGCATGCCCAGACAGCCTCTGGCTGTCCGGCATGCTGGGAGTTGTAGTTTTGCAATAGCTGGAGGCACCCTGGTTGGGAAACACTGATTTAATGTTTTAATGTGTGAAACTATCTGCTGCGCTCTGTATCTAATCCTGTCATGTGTGATACTGTCTGCTGAGCCTGTATATCCAAATCTGTCATGTGGGATATGAGCCTGTGTATCTAATCCTGTCATGTGCGATACTGCCTGATGAGCCTGTGTATCTAATCCTGTCATGTGCAATACTGTCTGCTGAGCCTGTGTATCTAATCCTGTCATGTGTGATACTGTCTGCTGAGCCTGTATATCCACATCTGTCATGTGGGATACTGTCTGCTGAGCCTGTGCATCTAAATCTGTCATGTGTGATACTGTCTGATTAGCCTGTTTATCTGACGTTGCGCAGGGGGACGTCACTCGTCATCAGAGAGAGCCAGCGTTGCTGTCGCGCACCACCAATACCGCCGCTGCTGGCATAAATAGGGTTTTGGTAGGTATTCTCTAAATGTAAATTTTTTGTGCGATATAGGAAAATCCCCCCGCATATATATTGTATCCCTCCAATCCCCTATGCCATTTCTTAAACCCCCCTCCCATCCCCCGTGCCATTTCTTAAACCCCTGATCCCTCAGCCCCTGTGCAATCTGGCCCCTCCCCTTTTGTAGCTCAACCACAACATAGCCACACCCATGACCAGTATTTTTCTGAGGGAAAGGTGGCAACCCTAACCTCTGTACACTCCTCTACACCCCTGTCACCCATGTACGCTCCTCTACACCCTTCTGTACACTCCTCTACACCCCTGTCATCCATGTACGCTCCTCTACACCCCTCTGTCCGCTCCTCTACACCCCTTTCACCCATGTACGCTCCTCTACACCCCTCTGTCCACTCCTCTACACCTCTCTGTCCACTCCTCTACACCCCTGTCACCCATGTACGCTCCTCTACACCCCTCTGTCCACTCCTCTACACCCCTGTCACCCATGTACGCTCCTCTACACCCCTCTGTCCACTCCTCTACACCCCTGTCACCCATGTATGCTCCTCTACACCCCTCTGTCCACTCCTCTACACCCCTTTCACCCATGTAGGCTCCTCTACACCCCTCTGTCCACTCCTCTACACCCCTTTCACCCATGTACGCTCCTCTACACCCCTCTGTCCACTCCTCTACACCCCTCTGTCCACTTCTCTACACCTCTGTCACCCATGTACACTCCTGTACACCTCTCTGTACGCTCCTCTAAACCCCTTTGTCACCCATGTCCACCCCTCTACATCCCTCTGTCACCCATGTACACTCTTCTACACCCCTCTGTCACCCATTTAAAAAAAAGTTCGGCACCTAATAGATTTGTTTTGCAGGTTTAACGGTGAAGAATTGTGTGTGGAAGAAATCGTGATGATGGCCCAGACCAGATGGAGAAGAGAAGACAACATTGCAAATTAGAGAAGACGTCATTGGTGAGTTGCTGTATAAAGCAGCACATTAAACTACATACCCACTGATAAATGGATATAGTGCATTGCATTTTTTACCATTTCCCCCTTTTTTTTTTTTTTTTTTTTTTGCTCGTCAACCTCTGTAGCTGTGCCCTGCAGTATTTTTTTTTCGAGGTGTGCCCCGACCCGGAAAAGGTTGGGAAACACTGGTCTACGGACTCTAAAACGCTTAAGGTCCCAACCACTGTCAATCTCTAACAGACTTTGCATGTCTTGAGACTGTTCCAGTTATGAAGCTTGCATAAAATCTCCAGTAAAAGTTCCAACTGTTTTCAGCAAACTCTCCGGTTGTGGACATTCAATTATTCAATACCTCCCTATCGCTCTTGGGAAGGGTGGCGGTAGGAAAAGCATCTCAGAGGAGCCCTCCCCCTGGCGTCACGAATAGAAAGGGTTAACCAGACACCCTTTAGTAACTGCACAGCTACACTCCCTACACCCAACTCCCCAGGCTATCACAGTTGCAAAGAATCAACTTTTGGGTATGTGCACTGGCCCTTAACCCCTTAAGGACCAAGGGCGTACAGGTACGCCTTTGCTCCCTGGTACTTAAGGACCAAGGGCGTACCTGTACGCCCGTGGGAATTTCGGTCCCTGCCGCGTGCCGGGCGGGGACCGGACCGGGGTGACTGCTGATATCGATCAGCAGGCACCCCGCGCCAATGCCCAGGGGGGTCATCAGACCCCCACATGTAGGCGATCGCCGAAAATCGCAAATTAATTCACACTTGCGATTTTCGGCTATTCCGGTGATGCGGGTCACGTGTGACCCGCTGACCCGGAGATACAAGGTGATCGGGGGTGTAGGATACACCCCCTATCACCCTCTGTATCTATGGGGAGGTGGCGATTTCGTCACCCCCCCAGGATCGCTGCTTTTGGCCGGACGATCATCCGGCCAATAGCAGCCGGCAGGGGAGGGGTTAACGGCCCCTTCTCGCGGCTCTGCTTGCTCCCTGAGTTCATTCAGCGGCCAGAGCTGCGAGAAGAGTTCATTCAGCGGCCAGAGCTGCGAGAAGATCGGAGCCGCTCACAGAGGAAGACCCCCCTTAGAGCAGGGAGAGAGTACAGCCCCAGGGACAGGTAGGGTTAACCAGTAAAAAAAAGTAAAAAGTAAAGTGTAAAAAAAAGTTAAATTTTTTTCCCCCCTCCTGACCCCCTAATAGGACCTAAAGGGTCCGCAACAATTTTTTTTTAGTGTGACCCGGGCCCTATTAGGGATTCAGGGCGCTGCATTTGGGCATTTTTTTTTTTTTTGGCTGCAGCGCTTTCCCCCCCCCCCCATAAAGTTAGTTACACCAATCACACACACTACATACTCCCCCCCCCCCCCCCCAACACACATCCACCAGCCCCGCCACCAACCCACCCCCCCCACCACCACCACCGTAGAAAAAAGGCGATGGCTCGCCAGGCATATTCGGCAGCGGAGGCATACGCTTTTCTTGCTTCCGACTCCGAATCTGTCAGTGAGGACGTTGAAGATCCAACATTCCTGTGTTCTTCATCGTCCTTCATCGCCAGGCGAGGCCACGCACCCCACATGATAGTGGGCCAGTGGCCGGCACTAGTGCGAGTGGTGATGCTGCTCGTACTAGGAGTCCGACCTCCCAGACAAGTTTACCAGAGCCCCCTTCCGGTGAACCTGTCTGGAGACCCCCAGAGGCTTATCAGCCACGGGTTCCGGAGTTTGTTGGCGACTCCGGAATCCGGATTGACAATTCTGGATTCACTGAAATTGACTATTTCAGTTATTTTTTCAGTGACAGTTTTGTCAATCACATGGTGGAGCAGACGAATCTGTACGCCAGGCAGTTCATCACCCATCACCCTAATTCTGTTTTGGCCAAGCCCAATAAATGGTACGCCATTGATGCAGCAGTGATGAGGACATTTTGGGGCCTCTTGCTGCATATGGCCTGGTGAAAAAACCAAGTGTCAGACAGTACTGGAGCAGGGACATCTTCTACCAGACCCCGCTTTACAGTATGGTCATGGCACGGAGGCAGTTCGAGGCCATTCGGAAATGCCTGCATTATGCAGATAATGCGGCATGTCCGCCCCGAGGTGATCCCGCCCATGACCGGCTTTACAAAGTGAGGCCGGTCACCGATCACTTTGGGGCCAAATTTTTGGAGGCCTACGTACCCCTCAGGGAGCTCTCTGTTGATGAGTCTCTTATCAGTTTTAAGGGGAGACTCATCTTCCGCCAGTATATTCCCTCGAAGCGGGCGCGGTATGGCGTGAAGCTCTATAAACTTTGTGAGAGTACCTCCGGGTACACTCTCAAGTTTAGAGTGTATGAGGGACGAAATTCCCATATTGAACCCCCAGATTGTTCCCCCACTCTGGGTGTTAGCGGGAAAATCGTTTGGGAGCTTGTGCACCCTTTGCTGGATAAGGGTTACCACGTGTACGTGGACAACTTTTATACCAGCATCCCTCTGTTGACATCCGTTGCTGCAAGATCCACGTCCGCTTGTGGGACCGTGCGGAAAAACCAGAGAGGCCTCCCTCAAAATTTTCTGCAGACACCTATGCCCAAGGGTGAGTCCCGTGCTCTTACCCATGAAAACCTGTTGTTGGTCAGGTATAAGGATAAGAGGGATGTCCTTATGCTGACCACTATTCATGGTAACTAGTGTTGAGCGGCATAGGCCATATTCGAATTCGCGAATATTCGCGAATATATGGACGATTATTCGTCATATATTCGCGAATATTCGCATATTCGTTATATTCTCGTTTTATTTTCGCATATGCGAAATTTCGCGTATGCGAAAATTAACATATGTGAAAATTAGCATATAGGAAATTCGCATACTCGAAACTTCGCATATGCGAAAATTAGCATATACTAATTTTCGTATATGCGAATTTTCGCACGCCAGTCTCACACAGTAGTATTACAGCCTTCTTTACACCACACAAGCTGGAAGCAGAGAGGGGTGATCACTGTGATGTGTACTGTGAAGAAAAAAAATTAATAAAAAAAAAAAAAAAGAAAATTCGTAATTACAAATATATAGCGCTATATTCGCGAAATTCGCGAATTCGCGAATATGCGATATTCGCGAATAATATTCAAATTGCGAATATTCGCGAGCAACACTAATGGTAACGGCAGCTCACCTGTCCCTGTGCGAGGTACCACAACACCGGTCCTCAAGCCCGATTGTATTCTGGACTACAATCGGTATATGGGGGGAGTTGATCTTTCTGATCAAGTCCTCAAGCCATACATGGCCATGCAGAAAACACGGATATGGTACAAAAAAGTTGCGGTCTACTTGGTACAGGTTGCCATGTACAACGCTTTTGTACTGTCCCAGTACGCTGGCAACACAGGGACATTTCTCCAGTTCCAAGAAGAAGTCCTAAAGGTCCTGATCTTTGGCGACCGGGAAAGAGCAGGCCTGACTTCCCAAGGAACTGGAGTTATAGGTGCCAGGATTGTCCCAGGCCAACACTTTCCAGGTGAAGTCCCCCACACTGGAAAGAAGGGACGATCCCAGAAAAAATGCAGAGTGTGTTACAAGAGGGGGATACGGAAGGACACCACCACTCAGTGTGACACTTGCCCCGATCATCCGGGCCTCTGCATTAAAAACTGCTTCAGGGAGTATCACACTTCCATGCAGTACTAAATTTTCCCTTTTCATTTTAATTTTCCATAATTTGACCCCAATGTACCATGTCCAGAGTACATTCCAAATTTTAACACCATAAAACCACTAAATTGGCCAAAAAAACTCATCTAAAAAAAAAAAATGATGAGACCTCTGGGGGTATTTTTTTCTCTGGGTCATGGGTTACTGAGTCAATATCATTGGGGACTTTTTTTGTTGCCTCAAATGCGCAGCGCTCTCTATCCACCTGAGCGGGGTGTGCATTTGAGGCAACAGGTTAGGGACGGCCACACATGTCACATTCCCAGAATGATGATTCAGAGCATAGGGTTTGGGGTGGGCATATTTTTTAGTTTTGGCTATGCTCTGGGTCATCATTCTGGGACCATAACCTGTTTTATAATTTTATGTCCCACTGTACCCCATTTTAGTTATTTAGTGTACCCCAGTTATTTACCCCATGTAATGCCCCTTGAGGGGGGGTCCCACTGTTCTGGCTCCATAGGCCGCAACGCAGAAGCTCAAGGCCCCTGAATGCGACCTGCTCCTCTCAGACCGGTGTGCACGCTGTTTACGCCCACACTTGAGGTATGTCCTTACTCCAAAGAAATGTATTTACAAACTTAACGGTGACATTTTCTCCTTTTACCACTTGTGAAAATGAAAAATTGGGTGTAACCCCAGCATTTTAGTGTAAAAAAATCCAATTTTTCATTTTCACATCCCACTTCATGAATATTTATCAAACACCTGTGGGGTGTGAAGACTCACTGTACCCCTTGTTATGTTCCTTGAGGGCTGTAGTTTCCGAAATAGTATGCCATGTGTTTTTTTTTTTTGCTGTCCTGGCACCATAGGGGCTTCCTAAATGCGACATGCCCCCCGAGCAAAATTTGCTCTCAAAAAGCCAAATATGACTCCTTCTCTTCTGAGCATTGTAGCTCGCCCGTAGTGCACTTCAGGTCAACTTATGGGGTACCTCCATACTCAGAAGAGATGGGGTTACAAATTTTGGGGGTTATTTTCTGCTATTAACTCTTGCAAAAATGTGAAATGTGGGGGAAACACACATGTTAGTGAAAAACAAATTTTTTTTCTACATATGCAAAAGTCGTGAAACCCCTGTGGGGTGTTAAGGCTCACTTTATTCCTTGTTACGTTCCTAAAGGGGTCTAGTTTCCAAAATGGTATGCCATGTGTTTTTTTTTTGCTTTTCTGGCACCATAGGGGCTTCCTAAATGCAACATGCCCCCCAAAAACCATTTCAGAAAAACGTACTCTCCAAAATCCCCTTGTCGCTCCTTCGCTTCTGAGCCCTCTACTGTGCCCGCCGAACACTTTACATAGACATATGAGGTATGTGCTTACTCGAGAGAAATTGGGCTACAAATATAAGTATAAATTTTCTCCTTTTACCCCTTGTAAAAATTTTAAAATTGGGTCTACAAGAACATGCAAGTGTAAAAAATGAAGATTGTGAATTTTCTCCTTCACTTTGCTGCTATTCCTGTGAAACACCTAAAGGGTTAACACCCTTACTGAATGTCATTTTGAATACTTTGGGAGGTGTAGTTTTTATAATGGGGTCATTTATGGGGAATTTCTAATATGAAGACCCTTCAAATCCACTTCAAACCTGAACTGGTCCCTGAAAAATAGTGAGTTTGAAAATTTTGTGAAAAATTGCTGCTAAACTTTGAAGCCCTCTGGTGTCTTCCAAAAGTAAAAACTTGTCAATTTTATGATGCAAACATAAAGTAGACATATTGGAAATGTGAATAAAAATATTTTTTATTTGGAATATCTATTTTTTCATCAAATTTTGGGATTTTTCACCAAGAAAGGATGCAAGTTACCACAAAATTTTACCACCATGTTAAAGTAGAATATGTCCCGAAAAAACAATATCAGAATCAGAATGATAAGTAAAAGCATTCCAGAGTTATTAATGTTTAAAGTGACAGTGGTCAGATGTTCAAAAAACGCTCTGCTCCTAAGGTGTAAAATGGCTTGGTCCTTAAGGGGTTAAAGGGGCACTCCGCCCCTAGACATCTTATCCCCATCTAAAGAATAGGGGATCAGATGTCTGATCGCAGGCTTCCCGCTGCATGGACCCCAGCGATCTCCATGCAGCACCCGGCATTCTAAACAGTATGTTTTGAACGCTGGGTTCCCAATGCAGGGGTCGTGATGTCACACCACCTCCCATAGACATGAATGGAGGAGGCATTGCGTGACGTCATGACCCACACCGCAAGAACCCAGCATTTTAAACATATTGGTTAGAACTCCGGGTGCTGCACAGAGATCACGGGGGACCCAGCAGCAGGACCTTCGTGATCAGACATCTTATCCCCTATCCTTTGGATAGGGGATAAGCTGTCTAGGGGTGGAGTACCCCTTTAAAAAATTAGGAATGGACTGTAGGCATGCCTACAGGTAGAAAAAGAGAAGATGGGAGAAATGGCAGGATGCAAATCAGAGTTTGGCTGGGACCAATTTTGGGTGTGTTCTGGCCAATTAAAGGAGATACATGGAAATAATTAAGTTATCCACTATCCATGGGATAGGGGATAAGTAGCTGAACGCGGGGGGTTCTGACCGCTAAGGGCCCCCTGCGATCTCTGGGATGAGACCCAGCGCTCAGTGAGAAGCGCGTGCTGCAGACAGTACTCACTCCATTATTTTTTATGGGAGCGCTGAAAAGACATGGGTAGAGCTCTCAGGCATCATTGGCGCTCCCATAGAAATGAAAGAAGCGCATGCCGTCTACCTGGGAGACACGGCAAACCTTTATGTGAGTATGATAAAGATGGGAGCCTATGCCTCCTAACTGGACAGATCGGTAGCCCTGAAGTTTGACTTTGTGTAAGAGTCTCCAAAGTCCTGCCCTTGCCTAAGTGTATAATCTGGAGTGGGGTATGTGCAGGGGCGTAGCTGGAAACCACCGGACCCCAATGCAAACAAATTTCCCTGGACCCCTTCATGGCCACCACAGACGCCCCCCAGACTGCTGTCTCTTACAGAGTCTTATGCCCAGAAATGGTTGGCAACTTACTTTGTCAATAGATTCTCAGCCTAGTTATGAAGACAATCGGGGAGATTTATCAAAACCTGTGGAGAGGAAAAGTTAACCAGTTGCCCATAGCAACCAATCAGATCGCTTCTTTTCAGAGGTCTTAACTCCTTTAGGACCCGGGGTTTTTACATTTTTGCACTATTGTTTTTCCCTCCTCACCTTTAAAAAATCATAGCTCTTTCAATTTTACACCTAAAAATCCATATGATGGCTTATTTTTTGCGCCATTGTAATGACATCAGTAATTTTACCAAAAAATCTACGACGAAACAGAGAAAAAATATCATTGTGCAACAAAATTAAAAAACAAACAAAATTTTTTAACTTTTGGGGGCTTCCGTTTCTACACAGTACATTTTTTGGTAAAGATGACACCTTCTCTTTATTCTGTAGGTCCATACAAGGGGTACAGTGAGCCTTAACACCCCAAAGGTGTTTGACAACTTTCGTTAAAGTCAGAGGATGTGTAAATGAAATTTTTTTCCCACTAAAATGCAGTTTTTTCCCTAAATTTTACATTTTTACAAGGGGTGATAGGAGAAAATGCCCGCCAAAATTTGTAACCCCATTTCTTCTGAGTATGGAAATATCCCATATGTGGATGTAAAGTGCTCTGCTGGCAAACTACAATGCTCAGAAGAGAAGGAGCGCCATTGAGCTTTTGGAGAGAGAATTTGTTTGGAATGGAAGTAGGGGGCCAAACAAGGAGTTGTGGTTGTGGTTATGCAACAGCTGGAGGCACGTAACTACAACTCCCAGCATGCCGAGACAGCCGTTTGCATGTGCATGCTGGGAGTTGTAGTTTTGCAAGATTTAGAGGGCCACGGTTTGTAGACCACCGCACAGTGATCTCCAAACTGTGGCCCTCCAGATGTTGCCAAACTACAAATCCCAGCATGCCCAGACAGCAAACTGCTGGACTGAAAACACTTGGTGTTCGGCAAAGTCATTGAAGGCTATGAGGTTGTAAAGAAGTAAATCTAAATCTTGCAGAACTACAAATCCCAGCATGCCCAAACAGCAAACAATTGTGTAAGAGTGCTGGGAGTTGTAGTTTTGCAACTTCTGGAGGGCTACAGATTAGAGACCACTGTACAGTGGTCTCCAAACTGTGGCCTTCCAAATGTTGCTAGGCAACAACTCATCGCGTCCGTTGCAGGATCGCCGCCGCCGCATGCAGAGGAGCCACCCGCCACCGATCGTCGCCGCTCCCAGCACAGATCCCCCCCTCTGCCCGGAATACCGTGGGTGGGCAGAGCGGGGGAACCAAACTTTAACCCCCCCCCCTGCCCCCGATCTGCTATTGGTCGGTCGCTTCTGACCGACCAATAGCAGGGATAGGAGGGGTGGCACCCCTGCCACCTCACTCCTATCCCTTCAGGGGAATCTGGGGTGTCTTGGACAGCAACGTTCCTCCTTATATATGGGTCACTGGAGACCCGTATGACCCAGAATCGCCGCAGATCGCTGGTCTGAATTGACCGACGATTTGCGACAATCCCCTCCAGGCGTTGGCACGGGATGCCTGCTGAATTAGCAGCGGGGACCGGATTTACCACGGGCGTACAGGTATGTCCTGAATGATAGGGCATGCAGGGGGTATGCATATGCCCTGCATCCCCAAGAGGTTAAAAATTAAAGAAGCCATCTGATTGGTTGTTATAGGCAACTGGTCCACTTTTCCTCTTCACAGGTTTTGATAAATCTCCCTCAATGTTTTTGGCAAAAATGCCACAAAGATGGCATCTTGGGAGAAAACAAATGAGGGGGCAGTTTTTTAAGGTGTTTTATAAAATTTTTTTGGCCAAAAAAAACTCAAACTAAAATTGTGTCTGTTCCTAGGCTGGGATTAAACACAATTTACATGTGGTGTTTTTTAAAGGAGTACTGCAGCGGCATATAACTTATCCCCCATCCGCAGGATAGGTGATAAGTGTTTGAGCGCTGAGGGTCCGACCGCCGGGACCCCCCGCGATCTTCCATACCGGACCCGGCACTGCTGCGGCTCTGTGCGTCTAGTGCTTGTGTCGTCGATCTCACTGAGGTCGACAGACTTGCCCCCTCCATTCAGTTCTATGGGAGAGGCAGAGATGCGCTAAAGCTGCCTCTCCATCTCTCATGGAAGGTTCGTGAGGCACGGCCGACATGCCTCCTATACGGGGAGAGTAACGGCAGAGCCAGGGCCCGCCACAGGAGATCAAGGGGTGTCCCAGCGGTCGCACTCCTCGCGACCAAACACTTATCCCCTATCCTGCGGATGGCTGTGCTGCCTGGACGTCTGACGACTGACGTTCTTCTGCTCCGCAACGTCAGGGGCGTCATTCGTCAGATGTCCCGGCAGCCAGCGATGCTCATTGCTCATTGAGCCTCCTGAAGGCCCAGGCTGTTGAGGCCACCAAATGATATTACAAATACTGAGTGTCTGGTTAGGAGAAACAAATATAACACACCCACAGGGAGTAGCGCCATTTTAATAAAAATTGCCAAAAATCCCTTAGATAACAGCAGAATATGTTAAAAAGCTTTTTTTTTCTTCCAGCCAATCAGAGAGCAGCACTACTCAAATAGAACTCCCAGGAGGTAACGGCGTGTCACACATGTGATGTCATAACCATTGTCCACCAGGGAGCAGCACTGAGCAGAAATAACACGGCTCCTGCTCATTGTTCATCAGTCAGAGGCCGATGCTGGACGCTGTACCCGGGAATGGAGACTCATACACATGACTGTGACTGCCGGTAAGTGTCATATTGTTGTGTCCTAAAGGTCTTTAGTGCAGTTCCATGTGCATTTCTATAATAAACATGTAGATAATCTATCTTTTCTTTTCCTATCTTAGATGCAGTATTTCCAGCATGTGGAGTCGCATTTCCGGACCTACAGCAAGAAGTTGGATGAAGACATAACCCCTGGAATCACGCACATACACAGACACTTTGCCCAAATTCTAGAGGTAACCTCCTTTAGTATGCCCAGAGGAAGGGCAGTACAGTAGCCATGGATTCCCTACAGGTTTCCTCCCCTCTGGAGGTTTTTCCTGTCCTGAGTATTAGTTACTGTTCGCTCTTAGTGAGTGATGGAGGTTACATAAAATCCCTACACAGACATTGTAATAAATAATAAATAAAGTTCCCCCTTTTTTAAACCATTCTTTGACTTGTTTGACTCATTTATTTTATTTCTGTGTGCGAAAAATCAGGTTAGCAAAATGGATGACATGAGTTTTTTTCTATTTTAAGTGTCCAAAGCTTCTCTCCTGCGCGATCTGCACAATTTGGTGCAGAGAGAGGCAGCTGATGCTGGGTGGTACAGTTACCGTGGCAACCGTAGCACACCCGGCAAGTTCCGGACAGTACACAAGCTTTTTCTGATAAATGAGACTCATGCAGGGAACTTGCTAGGGGTCATACGGTTGTGTGGTGTCCCAGTACCGTATTGCATACCGTACCATGTATGGTGGTCCCCAAAGTCATAGTTATATTCAGGTAGGGTCCCCCAGGTGGGACAGTCCCTAGTCGCCTCCTCTACTCTAATTCTATAATGTTTATATGTACATATTTAATAATGTATATTTAATAATGTATAGTATACTTACCTTGTTAGCGTCGCAGGACCTTCGGTCATGTGACCATGTTAATTCCTCTATGGTATGTTGGAGGACCTTTGGAGGTCCTTGGGTCACATCTTTACCCATAATTCTATGTGAAGGTGATTGACAGAAGTTTTGGACCAATTAGCTCTAGTCCAAACCTTCATGTGAGTATGATAAAGATGGGAGCCTATGCTAGGGCGGCGGCGCAGTTGTTGGAAGAGGGGGTTTTCTTTAGGTTTCCGTATTCCATTTGTTCCGGGAGGGGAGGGGTCGGTTGTTAAAAATTTGTGCTCTGCACTGGGTCACCCTGAGTTTGTGAGGGAAAAGTTGAGTAAGCAGGTGCGGCTTGGACGGATGTATTGGCCTTTTAGTGTCCCTCCGGTGGATCATTTGTGGGTGTCGCCATTGGGGGTGGTTCCTAAGAAGGAGCCATTTAAGTTCAGGTTGATTCATTACCTGTCCTTCACCAGGGGTGCGTCTGTTAATGATGGTATTGATCCGGAGTTGTGTTCTGTTAA
The DNA here is from genome assembly GCF_029499605.1 of Hyla sarda. NCBI lineage: Eukaryota > Metazoa > Chordata > Amphibia > Anura > Hylidae > Hyla > Hyla sarda. Next base: position 424,032,213 of record NC_079191.1, read on the forward strand.
TTATACTTCGTTTGATGCGGCATTGGGGTGGTTGTGGCTGTACGGCGTGGGAGCGCTCTTAGCGAAAACGGACGTTGAGGCAGCTTTTCGCTTGCTTCCGGTCCATCCTGATTGTTTACACTTACTGGGGTGTTTTTGGGATGGGGGTTATTTTCCGGATCGTTGTTTGCCCATGGGATGTTCCATTTCTTGTTTTTATTTTGAATGTTTTTGTACTTTTTTGGAGTGGGTTGTGCGAGATGTGTCTGGGTGTCAGTCTTTTATCCATTACCTAGACGATTTTTTGTGCATTGGCCCACCGGGTTCTAATGTGTGTTCCCTGTTGTTACACACGATGGAGTCGGTGGCGCGGTGTTTTGGTGTTCCTTTGGCTAAGGATAAGACGGAGGGCCCTTGTGAGGTCCTTAGTTTTTTGGGAATTGAAATTGACACACGGGTTTTTGAATGCCGTTTAGGTAAACTGAATTTTGCCTGCAGGATCATGCCGATGGGGCGTTTTTTCGGCAGAAAGTTGGCCCAGGCTACAGCGGGGGTGACTTTGCCTCATCATTTTATTCGGTTATCTGTGGAGTTGCGTGATGACTTGGAGGTTTGGGCTTCTTTTTTGCAGAATTATAATGGTCGAGCGGTGGTCATGGGCGCAGTGGAGGACGCGGTAGATTTTGAGTTATATACCGATGCGGCAGGTGGGGTTGGTTTTGGGGCTTATTGTCAGGGGAGCTGGTGTGCTGAGCCATGGGCGGAGTTATGGGGTGTTGAAGGGGTGCTATGAAATCTGGTGCTTCTTGAATTGTTTCCAATTGTGGTGGCTTTTTGTCAGTCTGGGGGGACAGGTTCAGGGATAAAAAAAAAATAGTTTTCACTGTGATAATATGGGTGTGGTAATGGCAATTCAAAATTTGTCTGCGTCTTCGCCTTCTGTGGTACGGTTGTTGCAGCATTTGGTGTTGGTGTGTTTGTCTTTGAATGTGTGGGTGGTTGCTGTGCATATTGCAGGGGTGAAGAATGAGATTGCTGATGCACTCTCTTGTTCACAGTGGTCACGGTTCCGGTCCCTGGTGCCTCAGGCGGAGGCGGTAGGAGTTCCATGCCCGGAGGAGTTGTGGGTCCTGCCGATTCGGCGGCGAACTCGTTGATTGAGGCGTCCTTGGCAAAGTACCACGTGGGCCTCTTATTCGGCCGCGTGGCAGCAGTGGGAGTCGTGGCAGCGTTTGTAGATGAATGGGGTTGATTGGGATTGCGGTGAAGTTGGGGTAGATGTTAAACTGTTGTTATTATTGGGACATTGCAGGGAGGAGGGATGGTCGGTGCCTAAGGTTAATAGGTTGGTGGCTGGTATTTCTTTCGGTTGTAAGCTTAGGGGATTAGTTGATGTTACGAAGTCCTTTTTAGTTTTACGGGCCATACGGGGTTACAGGAAAGGTTGGAGGTCACATGATAGGCGTAGGCCGGTATCTTTTGCCACGTTGCATTTGTTGAGTTCTCAGTTGGGTGGCGTATGTTCCTCGGAGGGGGAGGTGCTACTTTTTAGATTAGCTTTTTCTTTAGCCTTTTTTGGGGCCTTGCGTTTGGGGGAATTGCTTAGTCCTTCGACGCGCAGGTGCTGGGGGGGGGGGGGGTGGAGGGGTTGTTGGATGACAACGTTCAGCTGTATTCTGATATAGTTGAGTTTTGCTTGCGGAGCTCAAAGACGGATCAGTTTGGGAGAGGGAGGCTTGTGGTTTTGTTTGAGGTGCCGGGGAGTGCGGTGTGCCCAGTTTGCTGTCTCCATTGTTATAGGGTACGATAAGTGCCATGGAACAGCCCGTTGCTGAGGCATTTGGATGGGTCCTTTTTGTCCAGATTTCAATTTATGGCCGTGTTTAGGAGATGTTTAGTGGCAGGGGGTGTGGATAGTGAGTGTTTTAGTGGGCATTCTTTTAGGATTGGTGCAGCTACGGAGGCGGCTCGTTGGGGTTTGGGGGATGATTTAATTAACCATATTGGGCGGTGGGAGTCGGTTCGTTTTAGGTCATATATTAGGTTGGATTGAGGATGTACTTAGGTAGGGGGGTGTTTGTTTTTTAATCTGTCATTTGTTTTTTCTTTTTTTGTTTTTCAGATCGTCCCTGCTTGGTCTGGATACTGGGTCATTCTTATGTGCATTTTGGGGCAGTGCGGGCTTCCATTCACCCGAATGGTAGGCAACTGGATTTTTCCAGGGAGGTGGCGGTGATAAGGTGGTTGGGTCAGAGAGGGATGGTGTGGAGCAGGGTAGTGCCGGAGTTTACCAAGTTTGTACGACTTGATAAGACGCTGGATATATTAGTCTTACATCTAGAGGGCAATGATTTGGGGGCTCGTCCATTCAGGGAATTGATTTGGGATGTCAAATTTGACATTTTACGGGTGTGGGCCATGTTTCCGAACATGGTGGTAGTTTGGTCTGATATTGTTCCCCGAAAAAAGTGGGACTTAGCCCGGTTGGTTGAGCAGATTAACAAAGCTAGGATAAAGGTGAATCGGGCGTTGGGAAAATTTGTGGCTCGTAATGGGTCGGTGGCTGTGAGACACACGCGCTGTTGGAGGATGGTGACGGGGCTTTTTGGCGGAGGGATGGCGTTCATCTAAATGCAGTTGGTATCGATGTGTGGTGTTTGGCGTTGCAGGAGGAGATTGAGGTGGCTATGAAGGTGTGGATCGATGCAAATTCCTAAGGTGTCAGGAATTTTCATTGTGGCAGGAGGGTCCTCGAAGTCGGTGAGGAAAAAGGTGTGGGAAAACCTAAAGGGGAGGGAACCGAATTGGTTCTGGACTCCTTTGTGGAGGTTTGATCTGGGTGGATGGCGGTTCCAGTGGAGGAAGTCAGTAATGGGAGGCTTAGGCCTCTGGGGGTTGGTCCCCGTGGGGGAGTGTCCGGTCTCTGAGCCAGTGCGGATTGGCTGGAGGCAAAATAAAAGGAGCCCGTGTGGGATCTAAGTGAAAAGGGTAACCACCATGTGGAATTTTGGGCTTCGAGGACCACCTTGGGAGTTTATTGTATTATTTAATGTTATTTAAGATTTTATTAATGTTATGTGTTTGTTATAATAAAACGGCTGCTGTGGCCAATTCATTCCATTCTGTGTCTGTGTTAATTATTGGTAGGAGGGGTGAGAGGGTACGGATTTGGCAATACCTCTGTCATGCCATACGATGACTTAATGACAATGCCACACCAGAACAGAACAATACTGCCATACCAGAACAGAACAATAGTGCCATACCGTGACTGAATAACAACACCATACCAGAACAGAACAATACTGCCATACCAGAACAGAACAATAGTGCCATACCGTGACTGAATAACAACGCCCTACCAGAAAAGAACAATACTGCCATAGTGTGACTGAATAACAATGCCATACCAGAACAGAACAATACTGCCATACCAGAACAGAACAATAGTGCCATACCGTGACTGAATAACAACACCATACCAGAACAGAACAATACTGCCATACCAGAACAGAACAATAGTGCCATACCGTGACTGAATAACAACGCCATACCAGAAAAGAAGAATACTGCCATACCGTGACTGAATAACAACGCCATACCAGAACAGAACAATACTGCCATACCATGACTGAATAACAACTCCATACCAGAACATAACAATACTGCCATACCATGACTGAATAACAACGCCATACCAGAACAGAACAATACTGCCATACCGTATCTGAATAACAACGCCATACCAGAACAGAACAATACTGCCATACCGTGACTGAATAACAATGCCATACCAGAACAGAACAATACTGCCATACCATGACTGAATAACAATGCCATACCAGAACAGAACAATACTGCCATACCTTGACAGAATAACAAAGCCATACCAGAACAATACTGCCATACCGTATCTGAATAACAACGCCATACCAGAAAAGAACATGACTAGGGGATCGTAGAATTACGCTTGGCCTACACCACCCATTTCCAATTACCTTTTCCCCAATAAACACAGACACTCCAACGTGGTGCAAAGGCCACAGCGGACCCAATTTTTTATTATCAAGCCCAATTAGCAAATATATTTTAATAAATATATATATATAAATATAACACTTTACATGTCTTCATAAATAACATGCCCCCTAACATCTCCCGCTATCCAAGGTAACATTACCCCATAACATTCACATAACCTGAACATAGTGCAGAATGAATTAACCAAACTCCTGATATATCACCAGACTGTAAGGGGACCTGAAGGCAGCTTCTCCTTCCGCTCTCTCCTACTTTGCCCTTGGTCGACCGTCACCTGACCCAAGGGCACCACCTTCGGAGACCACTCTGCCAACCGCTCGGGCATGCCTCTATCTCCCACCAAGGCGGCCGGTTGTAACCCCTTACACCCGGCCGGCCCTCCACAAAGCCACTGCTCTTTCGACTACCTCTCTAATGGACACGGTCCACAGATCCGTCCCGATAGGTGTCAGATGCACCCTATCCCGCCCCAAGAATTCCACCGACGGCACCTCGAGCTCCATGTGGCGAACCACCAATCCCCCGTTCCGAGCCTCAAATTTACTCACAGCATTGTTCACCCTTGCCCGATTCACCTTCTTCACTGATCACGCCTGCTCCCACTTCAAACGCGCCACCATATCGGACCAGACAATGACAATCCCCGGGAAAGAGGCCCAGATGCGCAACATGTCCAGCTTGATGTCCCGCAGTAGAGATTTAGAGGTGCGCACCGCCAGGTCATTCCCCCCAGCGTGGACAACCAGCACATCCGGGGCCCTGCCCAGTTCCACAAAGGAATGTAAAAACGGCAGCAGTTCGGACCACATCAACCCCCCTTTCCCCAACCAACGCACATGAGCGACGTCCCGGCTGAGCCCCAGGTTGCACGTCAGCCCGCTCACCCCCCCTACGGACGTAGGAATGCCCCACGATCCAAACCAAGCAAGGTCCAGGATCTGTAAAACACAACAAAACAAAATAAATAAAAAAACACTGCCCAACGGAACCCCATCGTACACACATCACAACAATTGAGGACGGACATAAATTCTGTAGCGCTGCGACTCCCACCTCCCGATCCTCTGAATGGCCTCACGCCCCAACCCCCAACTGGACGCTTCCGTAACCACCCCTATACGAAATTAGTGCGAACTATACTCTCCAGGAACGCACTCAACCACCCCCAAGCAGCGCCTGAAAACTTGCACAAACTGGAACTTAGACAAGTCCGGTGCACCAACAACAGCCCACCGGGCACATCTCCAATCCCCGCAGTGCCGCTAGGCGCACCACAAAACCGCGGCCCACCTGGTCCGTTTTTGACTTCCGGATCACGCATTCCAGAACCTCGCCCACCAACACCACATCCACCGCCAACAAACCCCCACTATATGTCGACTCGGGGCCACCAGCTCCGATATGCAAAATGCCCCGATTTAAAAAAGCCAGGGCAAACGCCAACTGAAAAAGAACAACCTCGTACTCCGACGCACAAATCTCCCCCAACACAGTCCCTAACCTAATTAACAACGAAAAAGAGACCGGCCTATGAGTATCCCTCGTAGCCGCGCCTTTCCGAAAACCCTTGGCCGCCTGCTTCACCAAGAACGATTTGGTCGAGTCAGGGATCTCCCGCGACTTGAACCAAAAGGCTAGCGCCGCCAAGCGACGCCCCAAACCCGCAGGAGAAACCCTATCCTGGAACAACCTACCCACATAAAACAAAAGTCAGGCTCACCCAGTCCCGCGGCTCCTCCCCTCCGCTAACCTCCGCCACCAAGGATTCCCACTCAGACCAGCACCTACAATACCCCGCCCACGTGGCCCCACTCACTGACCGGCGTACCAACTCCATAGCCACAGTCAGACCTCGGTCCACAGCCACTCTGGGCAAGGCAGCCCATTCACGTCCGCCGCCGGTGCCAGCTCTCGAAAACGGTCCCACTGAAACTGAGAAAGAGAGTCAGCGATGGAGTTATGCACCCCAGGGACATGCATAGCAACAAAATGCGCATTCAATACCAGCCCCCGCAGCACCAACCTACGCAGAAAACTCACCACAGGTGGCGACCCCGCTGACTGAGAATTGACCGCTTGCACCACCCCGAGGTTGTCACAATGGAAGCAGACCTTGCGATTTCTAAACAACTCCCCCCCCAATCTCCACTGCCACAATTATAGGGAACAACTCCAACAGTGCCAAATTGCGCACCAACCCTCTACTTTCCCACTCATCGGGCCACAGCGCTGCACACCACCGCCCTTGCAAGTAGGCCCCAAAACCTGAGCTACCCGCCGCATCTTTATACAATTCAAGTTCCCAGCTGGACACCGCTCCCTCCATCACGACAGACCTACCATTATACCGCGACAAAAAGAACTGCCATACTTCCAAGTCCGCTCTCACCTCCCCGGACAGCCGCACATAATGATGCGGCCTCCTAACATCTGCCGCAGCCGCGGCCAGCCGCCTGCAGAACACGTGGCCCCATCGGCATAATGCGGCAAGCGAAATTGAGGTGCCCCACAAGCGACTGCACGTCCCTGAGCTGCACCTTATGCATCCGAAGCGCCGCCTCCACCGCCCCCCCCCAACTCGTCCAATTTGTCAGCCGGCAACCTGCATTCCATCGCCACCGTGTCCATCTCAATCCCTAGGAACTTCAGCACCGTACACGGACTTTCGGTCTTGTCAGGAGCCAGAGGCACCCCAAACAGCCGCAACCCGCTCCATCGTCTGCAACAAAACCCCGCACAACGCTGACCCCGCTGGTCCCAAAAACAAAAAGTCATCAAGATAGTGCAGGACCGAGGACACCTGAGCCTCGCTCCGCACCACCCATTCCCGGAAGGTGCTGAACCTCTCAAAGTACGAGCAGGAGATCGAGCAACCCATAGGCAGGCACATATCAACGAAAAAACAACCCTCCCAAACGCAACCCAACAAGTGGAAGCTATCCGGGTGAACTGGCAATAGGCGGAAGGCCGCCTCAATGTCAGTCTTAGCCATCAACGCGCCCACCCCGAACCGCCGCACCCACCGTAACGCCGCGTCGAACGAAGTATAGGAGACCGTGCACAAAGCCGGATCAATCCCATCATTCACCGACCCCCCTTCAGGATGAGAGAGGTGGTGAATGAGCCGAAATTTATTTGGCTCCTTTTTCGGCACCAAACCCAAGGGGGACAGGCACAAATCCTGCAACGGCAAATCAGCAAATGGACCCGCCATCCTGTCCATCGCCCCTTCCTTGAAAAGTTTCTCATGCACCACTCCCGGGGGCGCCAATGCTGAAGACAAATTACGCCCCCCCCCCCCTGGCCCTGTCCTGATGCTCGGAATTCTGAACCCACAGGAGAACCCCTCACGGAGAAGCGCGGCTGCGCTCTTATCTAGGTACTGCGCGAGGAACGGCAGCATGGCCGCCAGCCTCAGCGGCATCGCCCCTTTTCTGCTCAGTCTCCCCCGATCCTTTGCCCTTACCCCGCTTAAAGCATCGGGACAGACTATGGGCACCGCCACAGCTGGAGCATTTGTGCTTAAACTTGCACTCGCTCCCGAACTTACATTGGCTGTCGTTAAACTGCCAACAGCACCCTTTCCCCGTCCCCCCAGGCTTACTCCCTCCTGACCCGCTGGCCCCATCCCGAAAGGACTGCTGCCCGCTTCCACTAGCCCTCGGTCCCGCCATAAGCCTCATCCAAAGGCTAATACCTTTATGATCCCAGCGCAATGCTGGGCGGATGGCCTTCCGCTGCCGGTACTGCTCATCATATCTGATGAGGGACACTGCAAGTTTCTCAACCTGTGCAAGTACAAGCACGAGTATTCCGTCTGTGGAAGCAATCACGCCGCGGCACGATGCCCGCGGGCCTAAAAGCAGCCAGCACGGCCCGCGGGCATCGCTCCGCGGCGTGATTACCTCCACAGACGGAACACTCGTGCTTGTACAGGTTGAGAAACTTGCAGTGTCCCTCATTAAACAGCCAACATGCGCCGGGCCGCCGAACGGCCACTGATCCCGCAGACCAGGCTGGACCAGTAGCCCCGGCCTGAAAAGAAGACCCCTTCTGCGCCATCAACAAGCGCAACCACACGTCGGTGGCCTTCACCCCCCAACCGACCTCAGGCGTCAACGCCAGTCGGCGACGAAATTCTTCGTCGTACCGCCACCAGGCCATGCCACCATGCAATTTATACGCATTGTAAACAGAGTCCATATAGATGAAGAGCTCCGAACACTGTTCAGGATGCTTCTGACCCATAATACAGCCCAGCACTGAAAAAGCCTGTAACCAATTCCCCATGGTCTTAGCTACACGAGGCCTAGCAGGGAAAGATTTCTCTGTCTGAGGCTTATGCTCCTTATCAACGGTATGTTGGTCTACCGACACCAACGACCATATATCCACAAATAGATTACCCCAAATCTTCTCCTTCACCGCTACATCTACGTGAGACCCCAGGGGCTGACACCACAAAAGAACGACTCCTTATGCACCCCAGCCCGCACCGGGGACACCTTCCTCGACACGACCGCAGTACCGGCCTGAGAACCCTCTAACTTAGCAAGGACAGCCTTCAGAGTAGGTAACAGTTCAGATCCCGCATTACCCCACACCCCTGCATAATTAAACTCACCGGTCTGCACAGGAACCACCGCCGGAGTTGAGGAAGGACCGCTCTGCTGGACGGGAACCGGGTCCACTTGCTCTGCCGGCGCAGGAACTGTCACAGCGCCAGGTCGGTCAGCCACCCGTGAAGACCTCCGTGCCGGTCGGGACCTATGCCTCCGTCCAGACAGACAGTCTACAGGACCTCCTGTCCGGGCTTACGTAGCTCCATGAACTACCCCCAGAGGTAGAAGGCGAACGCCAACGGGAGGAACGGGACCTACGGGACCGGGCCCTGCTCCTGGACTCCCGGTGACATCTCCTACCACACCCATGATGAGACACAGCGGTTCTGCTCCGACATGAGCGGCCAGAACCCCGGGAAGACGACCTAGATCTATGCTCATGGGACCTACGCACCGACCCAGTGACACGGTCGCGCGGTGGCTGGCTGACTGGGGGAGCTGGCACTTGTGCAGCAGCAGACAAAGGATGTGGTGGCAGGGGGGCAGTTACACTGTGAGGAGCGCCCTGATGGGGCAGCACCGGGGTTACAGGCGGCCATTGGGAAGGGGGGGGGGGGGTTGGTCAAAATACCCTGTCCCTCAACTAAACCCTCAACCGCATCCTCAAACAAGGGGTCACTATTCTGGTCCTCAGACTGAGAAGGCCGAGGGGGCAAACCACTTGTAGCCCCAGACTTACTGCTACCGGCAACTGGAAGGCCAATGGGGACTGGAAACACAGGGGAAGTCCATGAGGGTGCCTGGGAGTTACGTGAAGCCTGGGTGCCCATAGCTATTGTAGCACTACCTGCCGCCTCACTAGCTATCCTGCGGCCAGAGGAAACAGAGCCGCGCTGAGAGAGCCGGCCCACATGGACAGGAAGGGGCGGAGCTACCGCCCCATCCCGTGTTACTGCGGAACTAGCAGCCTGGGCCCGCTGTGAAGATCTTCCCCGTCGGCAGCCGCCGGAAAGGTGAGGGGGACTAGGGCTGAGACGGGAGGGAGGACGGGACTGGCGAGCAGTCCTGCGGCTACGTTGTTCAGCCGAACCACCGGAAAAGCACCGTTTGAGGCCGTAAAGGAGACGGCCGGAGCAGCAACAGCAGGGGGATGAACCAGAGCCGGAGCACGTAGCGCAGACGTGTCTCCGATCTCTGCTAGAATGCGGGGGATAAGAGACCTATCAGCCAGCACCCGCTCCCGGAAACTCGACCAAAAGAGCTCGTCAGCCATTATGGGTAAGTGCTTACCTCAAATACTGGTGAACAAAGAGGGGGAATATCCGGGGGAGGCTATGTATATAACCTGTGGGCGTTCACCTCTGACCCCTCACCATAGCATGCTAGAGTGGGAGGGATATTTCTTTTGCCCAAGCTTAACCCTTCCGTCCCCGCAGTCAGGGTTACCTATGCCTAAACGGCCAGGTAACCTGCAGAACAGAGCAATACCGCCATACCATGACTAAATAACAATGCCACACTAGAACAGAATACTGCCATACCATGACTGAATAACAACGCCATACTAGAACAATACAATACTGCCATACCGTGACTGAACAACAACACCATACCAGAAGAGAACAATACTGCCATACTGTGACTGAATAATAATGCCATACCAGAACAGAACAATACTACCATATCATGACTGAATAACAATGCCATACTAGAACAGAACAATACTGCCATACTGTGACTGAATAACAACGCCATACCAGAATAGAACAATGCTGCCATACCATGACTGAATAACAACGCCATACCAGAACAGAACAATACTGCCATACCATGACTGAATAGCAATGCCATATCAAAACAGAACAATACTGCCATACCATGACTGAACAACAATGCCATACCAGAACAGAACAATACTGCCATACCATGACTGAATAACAACGCCATACCAGAACAGAACAATACTGCCATATCGTGACTGAATAACAACACCATACCAGAACATAACAATACTGCCATATCATGACTGAATAACCACACCATACCAGAACAGAACAATACTGCCATACCGTGACTGAATAGCAACGCCATAACAGAACAGAACAATACTGCCATACCGTGACTGAATAACAATGCCATACTAGAACAGAACAATACCGCCATACCGTGACTGAATAACAACACCAGAACAGAACAATACTGCCATACCATGACTGAATAACAACACCATACCAGAACAGAACAATTCTGCCATACCATTGTGGTAGCCCTTGGGGGGGTGTATGGTAGTGGTGGTATGGTAGAGGTATATAAGGGGTAATGTTAACCCTAGAAGAGTTTGTGACGCCAGGCTGAGGGCTGGTATGCTGAATCAGTGTTCCGGCCTATCGCCGCCCTTCCCAGTAACGACAGGTGCATAAAATAACTGAAGGTCCACAAGGAGATTTGAACTTGAACTTGAATAACGTTTACTGAAGTGCTTGCAATATTCACGGCACAGTAACAGTCTCATACAAACAGTCCTTTGGTTGCTTAGTGACTGGCAGTAGTTGCGGACCTTGAGCTAGACAATAAGTCTATGAATTTAGGAAGAGATTTGCAGATCTGTCCGGATTTAGGGGAGTTATTAGGTTCGGGGATGCTGCAGAGTGTTTGGGAATTGATACACTCTATAATTATATTGTTCAGCCGTTGCCGCAAGGCTCAGGCCTAACTCACTGCGATTACTGCTGTACAGGTCTTCTCTCATCAAGAGCACAGGAGCAAGAGAGTGAAACATGGCCGCCGCTCCCTTATATGGGCAGGGGGCGGGGCGTATCTGATTGGTCCGAATGTCTGCCATTCACCATTACATGGTGTGATGGGATTGCTTACATCACAGGGCCTCCAAAGGTCCTTAAGCAATACCATAGAGTTCACCTAGTCACATGACCCGCAGGTCCTGCAACGCTAATGGAAACAAGTAATTAACCATTTATTTACATATATTATTCTATTTACATTAATCTATGCATAAATTACTAATTATATACTAGAATAGAGGCGACTAGGGGTAGACTGACTAATAGGGATCCCTAAGTCCTAGGGACTCTGGCTATGGGGACCCATAAATAAACAAGTACCGTATAGAATGCGGTACTGGGACACCATAAAATGACTGTACAACAACACCATACCAGAACAGAACAATACTGCCATACCAGGACGGAATAACAATGCCATACCAAAACAGAACAATACCACCATAGTGTGACACCACAGTTCTTCCCCTGCTGTAAAGTAATGTTTGATATATATATTGTGACGATCCGTCTTGGGGATTAGCTCTGGGATCGTCCTGGTCACTTGCCACGGGACACGTTCCTCACTAACACCATAGACCACAGATCAGCATACAAGTCTGGCTCCTCACCAGCTTTATTTCTACAGGTTGAAGGTAAAACAAAACATAAACAGGAACAAAATAAAGTCCTAGACCGTCTGGTCACTGACTACACATATCAGCATGCCCTGACCTCAAACTGGTGAGCTACCCTCAGCCAGTTAACCCCTTAAGGACCGAGCCCTTTTTCACCTTAAGGACCAGAGCATTTTTTGAACATCTGACCACTGTCACTTTAAACATTAATAACTCTGGAATGCTTTTAGTTATCATTCTGATTCCGAGATTGTTTTTTCGTGACATATTCTACTTTAACTTAGTGGTAAAATTTTATGGTAACTTGCATCCTTTCTTGGTGAAAAATCCCCAAATTTGATGAAAAAAATGAAAATTTTGCATTTTTCTAACTTTGAAGCTCTCTGCTTGTAAGGAAAATGGATATTCAAAATAAAAAATGTTTGGGTTCACATATACAATATGTCTACTTTATGTTTGCATCATAAAATTTATGAGTTTTTACTTTTGGAAGACACCAGAGGGCTTCAAAGTTCAGCAGCAATTTTGAAATTTTTCACAAAATTTTCAAACTCACTATTTTTCAGGGACCAGTTCAGGTTTGAAGTGGATTTGAAGGGTCTTCATATTAGAAATACCACATAAAAGACCCCATTATAAGAACGACACCCCCCAAAGTATTCAAAATGACATTCAGGAAGTGTATTAACCCTTTAGGTGTTTCACAGGAACAGCAGCAAAGTGAAGGAGAAAATTCAAAATCTTCATTTTTTACACTCGTAAGTTCTTGTAGACCCAATTTTTGAATTTTTGCAAGGGGTAAAAAGGAGAAAAATTTTTACTTGTATTTGAAACCCAATTTTTCTAGAGGAAGCACATACCTCATATGTCTATGTTAATTGTTCAGCGGGCGCAGTAGAGGGCTCAGAAGGGAAGGAGCGTCAAATGGTTTTTGGGGGGCATGTCACCTTTAGGAAGCCCCTATGGTGCCAGAAATGCAAAAAAAAACAAACCACATGGCATACCATTTTGGAAACTAGACCCCTTGGGGAACGTAACAAGGGGTAAAGTGAACCTTAATACCCCACAGGTGATTCACGACTTTTGCATTTGTAAAAAAAAAAGAAATGTTTTTACCTAAAATGCTTGGTTTCCCAAAGATTTTACATTTTTAAAAAGGATAATAGCAGAAAATACCCCCCAAAATTTGAAGCCCAATTTCTCCCGATTCAGAAAACACCCCATATGGGGGTGAGAAGTGCTCTGCTGGTGCACTACAGGTCTCAGAAGAGAAGGAGTCACATTTGGCTTTTTGAAAGCAAATTTTGCTCTTGGGGCATGCCGCATTTAGGAAGCCCCTATGGTGCCAGAACAGCAAAAAAAAAAACACATGGCATACCATTTTGGAAACTAGACCCCTCGGGGAACGTAACAAGGGGTAAAGTGAACCTTAATACCCCACAGGTGATTCACGACTTTTGCATTTGTAAAAAAAAAAAGAAATGTTTTTACCTAAAATGCTTGGTTTCCCAAAGATTTTACATTTTTAAAAAGGATAATAGCAGAAAATACCCCCCAAAATTTGAAGCCCAATTTCTCCCGATTCAGAAAACACCCCATATGGGGGTGAGAAGTGCTCTGTTGGCGCACTACAGGTCTCAGAAGAGAAGGAGTCACATTTGGCTTTTTGAAAGCAAATTTTGCTCTTGGGGCATGCCGCATTTAGGAAGCCCCTATGGTGCCAGAACAGCAAAAAAAAAAACACATGGCATACCATTTTGGAAACTAGACCCCTCGGGGAACGTAACAAGGGGTAATGTGAACCTTAATACCCTACAGGTGTTTCACGACGTTTGCATATGTAAAAAAAAAAACATTTTTTTTTACCTAAAATGCTTGGTTTCCCAAAATTTTTACATTTTTAAAAAGGGTAATAGCAGAAAATACCCCCCAAAATTTGAAGCCCAATTTCTCCCGAGTACGGCAATACTCCAAATGTGACCCTAAACTGTTGCCTTGAAAGATGACAGGGCTCCAAAGTGAGAGCGCCATGAGCATTTAAGGCCTAAATTAGGGACTTGCATAGGGGTGGACACAGTGGCGTCGCTAGGGGGGGGGGCCAGAGGGGGCCATGGCCCCCCCTAGATCAGGCCGTGCCCCCCCCTTGGGCCCCCCCAATTTAAAATAAATAGGGATGTCCCAATACATTGATGGCTCCGCCCCCAGCACAGAAGAGGACAGGCCAAGAGCTGACAGGTCACACAGCAGAGCGGCGTTCATGTGAGGTAAGTGATGTCCCGTATCCTCCCTCTCTCCCCCCTGATCAGCAGTATATCCCGGGGCTGGGTCATGTGTATGGTAACAGTCCAGAGGGGTCACTTTCCCTCCTCCAGTGTCCATAGGTCACCAACAGGTCACATTATCACAACTATTTTTAGGAAAAATCGCGGCAAAAATTGCGCGATTTTACCGCGATTTTTCGTAAATCGCGGTAAAACAGCGCAATTTTTGCCGCGATTTTTCCATAAATTGTTCTGGTAATGTGACCTGTTGGAGACCTATGGACACTGGAGGAGGGAAAGTGACCCCTCTGGAAGGACAACATGTGAACACATTAACCCCTCATTAACCCCTCAAGGGTACATTCACATGTACAGGATCTGCTGCATATTTTTGCTGCATATTTTGTGCAGCTGATTTTGCAACCCATTAGCTTCAATAGGTAGCAAAATCAGCTGCAGAAAATATACAGCAGATCCTGTACGTGTGAACGTACCCTAAGGGCTCATTCAGGGGTGGATCCACAGTGTATTTTATGCTGCAGATCCCCCGACAATGGACCCTACAGTGCTGCCTCCATCTGTACCTGATCATAACAGCAATCCTCCGCTACGAGCAGACACACTTTGATGTGTATACTCGCGCACATCATGGCCGCTCCTCCTGATCTCTGAACTAGGCCGAGAGCAGCCGCGATGTGTGCGATTATACACATGAAAGTGTGTCTGCTCGTAGTGGAGGATTGCTGTTATGATCAGGCACAGATGGAGGCAGCACTGTAGGGTCCATTGTCGGGGGATCCATCCGTGTAAATGAGACCTAAGGACACAAGGCGTATGTGTGCGCACGGTGCCTGCTCCCACTGTGTTGTATAAATCATTAGCTAGAACCCTCGGCTAATGCCAGACATCCCCAATCAGGCTGATGTCCGACATTAACACTTTAGATGCCGCTATCAAAGTTGATGGTAGTGTTCAAAAGTTTTAACGCCTTAAGGACCGAGCTTTTTTCCATTTTTGCACTTTTGTTTTTTCCTCCCCTTTTAAAAATCATAACCCTTTCAATTTTGCACCTAAAAATCCATATGATGGCTTATTTTTTGCGCCACCAATTCTGCTTTATAATGACATCAGTCTTTTACCCAAAAATCTATGGCAAAAATGGAAAAAAAAATCATTGTGTGTATATATATATATATATATATATATATATATATGTGTGTATGTATATATATATATATATATATATATACACGCACACACGTTTTAAAATTGCCCCCCCAACTTTTGTCACTGGCCCCCCATGTGCCCCCCCTAAATATGAATGCTGGAGACGCCACTGGGTGGACATAGGGGTATTCTTCGCCAGTGATTCCCAAACAGGGTGCCTCCAGCTGTTGTAAAAGTCCCAGCATGCCTGTTACGCCGAGCGCTCCGGGTCCCCGTTCCTCCCCGGAGCGCTCGCCTCATCCTCGCTACTACAGCGCCCCGGTCAGATCCGCTGACCGGGTGCGCTGCGATACCGCCTCCAGCCGGAACGCGATTCGCGATGCGCACCCCGGCTCCCGTACCTGACTCGCTCTCCGTCGGTCCTGTCCCGGCGCGCGCGGCCCCGCTCCCTGGGGCGCGCACGCGCCGGGTCTCTGAGTTTTAAAGGGCCAGTGCACCAATGATGGTGCCTGGCCCAATCTTCCTGATTAGTTTCCACCTGTGCACTCCCTACTTATACCTCACTTCCCCTGCACTCCCTGGCGGATCTTGTTGCCCTTGTGCCTAGTTAAAGCGTTCCCTTGTGTGTTCCTAGCCTGTGTTCCAGACCTCCTGCCGTTGCCCCTGACTACGATCCTTGCTGCCTGCCCCGACCTTCTGCTACGTCCGACCTTGCTTCTGTCTACTCCCTTGTACCGCGCCTATCTTCAGCAGTCAGAGAGGTTGAGCCGTTGCTAGTGGATACGACCTGGTCACTACCGCCGCAGCAAGACCATCCCGCTTTGCGGCGGGCTCTGGTGAATACCAGTAGTGACTTAGAACCGATCCACTAGCACGGTCCACGCCAGTCCCTCTCTGGCACAGAGGATCCACCTCCTGCCAGCCGGCTTCGTGACAGTAGATCCGGCCCTGGATTCCGCTGAGGTGCCGCTGTCAAGTCTTGCCGACATTTCCACGGTGATTGCCCAGCAGTCCCTAATGATCACCCAACGAAATCACCAGCTGGCATACTTGACCACCGTGACACAGCAACTGCAGTCACAGATACAGCAGCTGCTGCCGCAGATACAGCAACTTCAGTCACAGACACAGCAGCTGCAACTGCAACAACCATCTCCTCCGCCGGCTCCTGCAACTCCTCCGCAGCGTCCGGCCGCTCCTAACCCCTGCTTGTCCCTGCCGGACAAATTTGATGGGGACTCTAGACTCTGCCGTGGTCTCCTTTCTGGAAAGGCCTTGTCTTGGGCCACACCGCTCTGCGACCGCAATGATCCTGCCACAGCCACAGTCCAGTCCTTCTTCGCTGAGGTCCGTAGTGTCTTCGAGGAGCCTGCCCGAGCTTCTTCTGCCGAGACTGCCCTGCTGAACCTGGCCCAGGGTATTTCTTCCGTTGGCGAGTACGCCATTCAATTCCGTACTCTTGCTTCCGAATTATCCTGGAATAATGAGGCCCTCTGCGCGACCTTTAAAAAAGGCCTATCCAGCAACATTAAAGATGTTCTGGCCGCACGAGAAACTCCTGCTAACCTACATGAACTCATTCATATTGCCATTCGCATTGACATGCGTTTTTCCGAAAGGCGTCTGGAGCTCCGCCTGCATATGGACTTTGTTCGCACGAGGCGTTTTTTCTCCCCGGCTCCTCTTTCCTCTGGTCCTCTGCAATCCGTTCCTGTGCCTCCCGCCGTGGAGGCTATGCAAGTTGACCGGTCTCGCTTGACACCTCAAGAGAGGACACGACGCCGCATGGAGAATCTTTGCCTGTACTATGCCGGTACCGAACACTTCCTGAAGGATTGTCCTATCCGTCCTCCCCGCCTGGAAAGACGTACGCTGACTCCGCACAAAGGTGACACAGTTCTTGATGTCAACTCTGCTTCTCTACGCCTTACTGTGCCTGTGCGGATATCTGCCTCTACCTTCTCCTTCTCTACTATGGCCTTCTTGGATTCCGGATCTGCAGGAAATTTTATTTTGGCCTCTCTTATCAACAGGTTCAACATCCCTGTGACCAGTCTCGCCAGACCCCTCTACATCAATTGTGTTAACAATGAAAGATTGGACTGTGCCGTGCGTTACCGCACGGAACCCCTCCTAATGTGCATCGGACCTCATCACAAAAAAATTGAGTTTTTGGTCCTCAGGTTCTTTGGCCCCAAGAAGAGGGGGAGACCCAAGGGGGGGGGTACTGTTACGCCGAGCGCTCCGGGTCCCCGTTCCTCCCCGGAGCGCTCGCCTCATCCTCGCTACTACAGCGCCCCGGTCAGATCCGCTGACCGGGTGCGCTGCGATACCGCCTCCAGCCGGGATGCGATTCGCGATGCGGGTGGCGCCCGCTCGCGATGCACACCCCGGCTCCCGTACCTGACTCGCTCTCCGTCGGTCCTGTCCCGGCGCGCGCGGCCCCGCTCCCTGGGGCGCGCGCGCGCCGGGTCTCTGAGATTTAAAGGGCCAGTGCACCAATGATGGTGCCTGGCCCAATCTTCCTGATTAGTTTCCACCTGTGCACTCCCTACTTATACCTCACTTCCCCTGCACTCCCTGGCCGGATCTTGTTGCCCTTGTGCCTAGTGAAAGCGTTCCCTTGTGTGTTCCTAGCCTGTGTTCCAGACCTCCTGCCGTTGCCCCTGACTACGATCCTTGCTGCCTGCCCCGACCTTCTGCTACGTCCGACCTTGCTTCTGTCTACTCCCTTGTACCGCGCCTATCTTCAGCAGTCAGAGAGGTTGAGCCGTTGCTAGTGGATACGACCTGGTCACTACCGCCGCAGCAAGACCATCCCGCTTTGCGGCGGGCTCTGGTGAATACCAGTAGTGACTTAGAACCGATCCACTAGCACGGTCCACGCCAATCCCTCTCTGGCACAGAGGATCCACCTCCTGCCAGCCGGCTTCGTGACAGTAGATCCGGCCCTGGATTCCGCTGAGGTGCCGCTGTCAAGTCTTGCCGACATTTCCACGGTGATTGCCCAGCAGTCCCTAATGATCACCCAACGAAATCACCAGCTGGCATACTTGACCACCGTGACACAGCAACTGCAGTCACAGATACAGCAGCTGCTGCCGCAGATACAGCAACTTCAGTCACAGACACAGCAGCTGCAACTGCAACAACCATCTCCTCCGCCGGCTCCTGCAACTCCTCCGCAGCGTCCGGCCGCTCCTAACCCCTGCTTGTCCCTGCCGGACAAATTTGATGGGGACTCTAGACTCTGCCGTGGTCTCCTTTCTGGAAAGGCCTTGTCTTGGGCCACACCGCTCTGCGACCGCAATGATCCTGCCACAGCCACAGTCCAGTCCTTCTTCGCTGAGGTCCGTAGTGTCTTCGAGGAGCCTGCCCGAGCTTCTTCTGCCGAGACTGCCCTGCTGAACCTGGCCCAGGGTATTTCTTCCGTTGGCGAGTACGCCATTCAATTCCGTACTCTTGCTTCCGAATTATCCTGGAATAATGAGGCCCTCTGCGCGACCTTTAAAAAAGGCCTATCCAGCAACATTAAAGATGTTCTGGCCGCACGAGAAACTCCTGCTAACCTACATGAACTCATTCATATTGCCACTCGCATTGACATGCGTTTTTCCGAAAGGCGTCTGGAGCTCCGCCTGCATATGGACTTTGTTCGCACGAGGCGTTTTTTCTCCCCGGCTCCTCTTTCCTCTGGTCCTCTGCAATCCGTTCCTGTGCCTCCCGCCGTGGAGGCTATGCAAGTTGACCGGTCTCGCTTGACACCTCAAGAGAGGACACGACGCCGCATGGAGAATCTTTGCCTGTACTATGCCGGTACCGAACACTTCCTGAAGGATTGTCCTATCCGTCCTCCCCGCCTGGAAAGACGTACGCTGACTCCGCACAAAGGTGACACAGTTCTTGATGTCAACTCTGCTTCTCTACGCCTTACTGTGCCTGTGCGGATATCTGCCTCTACCTTCTCCTTCTCTACTATGGCCTTCTTGGATTCCGGATCTGCAGGAAATTTTATTTTGGCCTCTCTTATCAACAGGTTCAACATCCCTGTGACCAGTCTCGCCAGACCCCTCTACATCAATTGTGTTAACAATGAAAGATTGGACTGTGCCGTGCGTTACCGCACGGAACCCCTCCTAATGTGCATCGGACCTCATCACAAAAAAATTGAGTTTTTGGTCCTCAGGTTCTTTGGCCCCAAGAAGAGGGGGAGACCCAAGGGGGGGGTACTGTTACGCCGAGCGCTCCGGGTCCCCGTTCCTCCCCGGAGCGCTCGCCTCATCCTCGCTACTACAGCGCCCCGGTCAGATCCGCTGACCGGGTGCGCTGCGATACCGCCTCCAGCCGGGATGCGATTCGCGATGCGGGTGGCGCCCGCTCGCGATGCACACCCCGGCTCCCGTACCTGACTCGCTCTCCGTCGGTCCTGTCCCGGCGCGCGCGGCCCCGCTCCCTGGGGCGCGCGCCCGCCGGGTCTCTGAGATTTAAAGGGCCAGTGCACCAATGATGGTGCCTGGCCCAATCTTCCTGATTAGTTTCCACCTGTGCACTCCCTACTTATACCTCACTTCCCCTGCACTCCCTGGCCGGATCTTGTTGCCCTTGTGCCTAGTGAAAGCGTTCCCTTGTGTGTTCCTAGCCTGTGTTCCAGACCTCCTGCCGTTGCCCCTGACTACGATCCTTGCTGCCTGCCCCGACCTTCTGCTACGTCCGACCTTGCTTCTGTCTACTCCCTTGTACCGCGCCTATCTTCAGCAGTCAGAGAGGTTGAGCCGTTGCTAGTGGATACGACCTGGTCACTACCGCCGCAGCAAGACCATCCCGCTTTGCGGCGGGCTCTGGTGAATACCAGTAGTGACTTAGAACCGATCCACTAGCACGGTCCACGCCAATCCCTCTCTGGCACAGAGGATCCACCTCCTGCCAGCCGGCTTCGTGACAATGCCTGGACAGTCAGTGGCTATCTGGCAATACTGGGAGTAGTTGTTTTGCAACAGCTGGAAGCTCCGTTTTGGAAACAGTGGCGTACCAGACGTTTTTCATTTTTATTGGGGAGGGGAGGGAGGCTGTGTAGGGGTATGTGTTTATGTAGTGTTTTTTACTTTTTATTTTATTTTTTGTTAGTGTAGTGTAGTGTTTTTAGGGTACAGTCGCACGGGCGGGGGTTCACAGCAGTTTCTCGCTGGCAGTTTGAGCTGCGGCAGAAAATTTGCCGCAGCTCAAACTTGCAGCCGGATACTTACTGTAAACCTCCGCCCATGTGAGTGTACCCTGTACGTTCACATTGGGGAGGGGGGAACATCCAGCTGTTGCAAAACTACAACTCCCAGTATGTACGGTCTATCAGTGCATGCTGGGAGTTGTAGTTTTGCAACAGCTGGAGGCACACTGGTTGTGAAACACCGAGTTTGGTAACAAACTCAGTGCTTTGCAACCAGTGTGCCTTCAGCTGTTGCAAAAGCTACAACCCCCAGCATGTAGGGACAGTGGAAGGGCATGCTGGGTCTTGTAGTTATGCAACAGCTGGAGGCATACTACTTTGGCTGGGGATGCTGGGGATTGTAGTTATGCAACAGCTGGAGACACACTGGTTTGCTACTTAACTCAGTGTGCCTTCAGCTGTTGCAAGCAGTCACCGACAGCCAACGGGCATGCTGGGAGTTGTAGTTATGCAACCAGCAGATGCACCACTACAACTCCCAGCATGCACTTTAGCAACTCCCAGCATGCACTTTAGCAAGCTGGGAGTTGTAGTTATACAACAGCTGAAGGTACACTTTTCCATAGAAAAAATGTGCCTACAGCTGTTGCAAAACTATAAGTCCCAGCATGCCCATAAGGGAATGCTGGGAGTTGTAGTGGTCTGCCTCCTGCTGTTGCATAACTACAGCTCCCAGCATGCCCTTTTTGCATGCTGGGAGCTGTTGCTAAGCAACAGCAGGAGGCTGTCACTCACCTCCTGCTGCTGCTCCACGCCGCCGTGCAGGTCAGTCCCTCGCCGCCGCCGTCGCTGCTCCTGGGGCCCCGATCCCAACATTGACGCCGGGGATCTGGGTCCCCAGCCCCCGTGGTCTTCTTCCCGCACCCACTCACGTCCTCCGGAAGAGGGGCGGAGCGGGTTGCGGGAGTGACACCTGCAGCAGGCTCCCTGATTGGTCAGCCGGTAAACCAGCCGACGAATAGTGTTGCTCGCGAATATTCGCAATTCGAATATTATTCGCGAATATCGCATATTCGCGAATTCGCGAATTTCGCGAATATAGCGCTATATATTCGTAATTACGAATATTCGTTTTTTTTTGTTTTTTTTTTCTTCACAGTACACATCACAGTGATCATCCCTCTCTGCTTCCAGCTTGTGTGGTGTAAAGAAGGCTGTAATACTACTGTGTGAGACTGGCGTGCGAAAATTCGCATATACGAAAATTCGCATATGCTAATTTTCGCATATGCGAATTTCCACACATGCTAATTTTCGCATGCGCGTATTTTCGCATACGCGAAAATAAAACGAGAATATAACGAATATGCGAATATTCGCGAATATATGACGAATATTCGTCCATATATTCGCGAATATTCGCGAATTCGAATATGGCCTATGCCGCTCAACACTACCGACGAATCAGGGTGATCGTGAGGTGACACCAGTGCCACCTCACCCCTGCTGGCTATGGCTGTTCGGGCCCGTCTCTGATGGCCCCGATCAGCCAGTAATTCCGGGTCACCGGGTCACTGAATTGTCCAGCGATCTGCGGCCATTGCCGACATGGGGGGCATAATTACCCCCCTGGGCGATATGCCGCGATGCCTGCTGAACGATTTCAGCAGGCATCGGGCACCGGCTCCGCTCCGGCTAGCGGCATGGACAGGACGTATTCCTATATATATATATATATATATATATATAGATATCTCACAGAAAAGAAAACGTCCGGCACTCGAGAAGATGCAGGTAAAACTTGTCAATGGCTTTATTCACACGCTTAGGCAGGACACAATCTGACGCGTTTCGCACCCTCAGGTGCTTAATCGTAGATGGACATACACTCAATAATGCAGGTTAAAATACACTTGAGTTTGGTCACATGACCACATGAATCTTAATTAAAAACAGTTGGTTACAAAACATGGCATTGGGAATCATGATCACATTTAATCGTTCGGAGAGAGTTCACACGAGGATGCAATCAATGCGGTTTTAAATTTCGCATTATAAGTAACATTCAAATTTCAAACTTGAATAGTCCAAAGGCTAATCTACCAATACTACCGATATTCATATTGATTTAGGGGTGCATATTTAACCGCAATAGCAATTTAAACTATATCTACACATAGGAATCCGAGATATTTTTATATATAAATCGATAGTCTCATGTTGTGCGTCACACTATGTGAACAACCCCCTATAATTTGCGACAATTCAAAATTTATTATATGTACCGATATTCATATTGGTTTAGAGGTACATATTTACCGAAATGCGCACTTTAAACTATATCTAAACATCAAAATCCGAGATATTTTTGTATATAAATCGATAACCGCATGATATGCATCACACCGTGTGAACATCCCCCTATAATTTACAACAATTCGAAATTTACTATATGTGCACAAGAAACGAAGAATGCATGTTAAATCGGGGACTAGACTTGCGTGATTAATGATAAATTTTATACATCCACCATATTTACTTAATCGATTTATGCACACGTTAACATTAAATCCAATCTTTTATTTAATCCTTGCGGGAATCTTGTTCCCAAGAGGAACATCCAGTGTGCCTCTCTATTGTATAATTTCTTTCTGAGATCGCCTCCCCTGGGTCCTAAGGTGACTTTTTCTACTCCCAATACTCGTAAATGGGTAGTGTCCCCTAAATGGGACTCTCTAAAGTGACGTGATAGCATGGACATATTAGTCAAACTACTTTTAGCATCCGTAATGTGTTTCCTAAACCTTACTTTCAATGAATTCCCCGAGCATCCTACATATTGCAAGTTACACGCAATGCATGTGGCTACATATATGATGGATTTAGTATTACAATTAATATATTGGTGTATATTGTATGTCCTATTTGTTGTGCAAGACGTTACAGTATTTGAATTCACCATATGTGTACATGTAATACATCTGGTATGACCACATTTGCGATTACCTATATTCCTCAACCAGTCCCGATCCTTAACATTTTCCTTTTGACTAATAAATAGACTAGGTGAGACTCTGGTTCCAATAGTGGGGCCTCTCCTAGACACAATAGAAATACCTTCTGATAATAAGTCTCTTAATATTGGGTCTGTTTCTAATACCGGAATATATCTATTTATTATTTTCTTAATCTGTCCAAATTGAGTGCTATATGAGGTTACGAAAAATGGTGGTCTATCTTTACTCGAATTTATTTTTTCATTTTCGATTGTATTTTTGGCTGATTTGTCTCCAACCTTATGTGAGTCCCTTCTATTCTGATGCCTGCTGGAATAGGATACTAGTTCCTCACGTCCCCGTCCTGCTATTCTTATTTCTGCTTTTTTTAATATTTTTTCACTATAACCCCTCTGCTCCAATCTAGTATGAAGTTCCTCTGCTGCAATTTTAAATTGTATCTCACTAGAGCAGTTGCGTTTTATTCTACATAATTCGCCATAGGGAATGTTATCCAGGACATGTCGTGGATGGCAGGAAGAGGCTAACAGAATGGAGTTAGAGGCAGTATCTTTTCTATAGGGGCGGATTTCTATGCCATCACTCCCACTAATCAGCGAAATGTCCAAAAAATTAATTGTATTTTTATCAAAATGTGAGGTAAATCCCAAATTTAGGTTGTTATTCCCAATATACTTAACGAATTCCGAGAATAGTGTCTCTGTACCCCTCCAAATTATCAATAAATCGTCTATGTAGCGACTGATCCAGTGTATGTTATCATAATATGGGTTTTTGTCACTGAAAATAAAAAGTTGCTCCCAGTGAAACATGTAGATATTTGCAAAAGACGGGGAATATTTGGCACCCATTGATGCTCCCCTGGTCTGCAGGTAGAAACCCCCATCGAACACGAAGTAGTTGTGTTTAAGCAAAAACTCCGTGGCGATGGTGATAAATTCCCGCAGACCAGGGGAGTATGTGCTGAATTTTTCCATATGGATGGACAGGGCCTCGAGGCCTTTAGACCAGGGAATGCATGGATATAAGCCTATAACATCACACGTTGCCCATGACAACTGCTCTTCCCACACGATTTTTTCTAAGATATTGATCACATGCTTAGTGTCTTGTGTAAATGTGGGGGTAATTTTAGTCAGGGGTTGGAGATGGTGATCCACCCACTCTCCAAGGCGCTCACCCAACGACCCAATGCCAGCAACTATTGGCCGAAGGGGAGGTGGAAATACACCTTTATGTACCTTGGGGAGTGAGTGGAACACTGGTGTAACTGGATTCTCTACAAACAGATATTCTTCCAGTTTTTTGTTAATTGCCCCCAGTGCTACACCCTCTTCCAATATTTTCTTAAGTTCCATTTGGTACGTTTTAGTAGGGTCATTTCTTAATTTACAGTAAGTTGATGTATCCAATAACATATCCTCATTAAGTTTTTTGTATAACCCTGAATCCATAACAATAATATTTCCACCTTTATCAGCATTGCGAATTACAATAGATTTATTCTCAGATAATTCCTTCAATGCTATACGTTCATTTTTGTTTAAATTGTCATGAGCATTATTTCGAGACACCTGTTCATTAAGTTTCACTAGGTCCCGCTCGACCAACTCCTGGAATCTATCCAGCGCCTCCGAGCGGGAGGCAACAGGATAGAAACCAGGGTTGGCCGAGCGGTAGTTATTGTTCCTACTATCATCGACAACTGCATTTTCTTTCTGCAAACAGGTAAGCTGTAATAATACATTTTGATCCTTGAAATTAGTAACATTAACATTAATTTCTTCACCATCGTTCGCTACTGATCCTTCCACAACTGTACCTGTGGATTCTCCCTCCTCATAACTCATAACCCCCTTGTGAAAATGTCTTTTGAGAGTGAGTCCTCTTGCCAATTTATTAACATCTAATATGGTATTAAAAAGTTCGAACTTACTTGTCGGCACAAAATTCAGTCCTTTACCAAGTACATTAATTTGGTCCGCAGATAAGATACATGCAGATAAGTTCATTACCGGATTTATCTCGGAACCAGTAGCGAGCGCAGGGGATATCTTCTTTCTTCTATGTTTGCGTCCAGCTCTCCTTGTTTTTGACCCTTTAGGCTGTCGATCTGGCCCAGACGGTTTTTTGGAATGGCTCCAAGTTCTTTGGATGGTGCGGCAGTCGATGTTAATTTCTTTTTCTGTTGCTGTGCTGATGAGTATTGTGCACCTGTATTTTCCTCTTGGGAACTTTCAGGGTCTGAAAAGCTCACTTTCCTTGCAGATCGGGACCTTGGATGATTTCTGCGTTTGGATCTGGATCGTGGTGTGCGTAAGATAGAGCGCGGTGTATCTGGATTGTCCCCTTTATTAAGATGCCACGAGAACACTTGGTCTTTGTTATAGTCCAGAATATCTCTTTGGAATTTACTTTTTTTAATGTCCATTATAGAATTTTCCACACTATCTAGTTTCTCCAATGCTGCTTGTTCCACGCTGGCAAAATCCTTGTGCTCTTTGTACATAGCCAGCTGGGTCCTAAGGCCCTCCATTTCTTGCTGCATACTGGCTAGCTCCAGGGATTCCTCCTCCACAATATATGTCATAAGTTTAGCTGAACATTCCAGCAATGTTAAAACCGCATTGATTGCATCCTCGTGTGAACTCTCTCCGAACGATTAAATGTGATCATGATTCCCAATGCCATGTTTTGTAACCAACTGTTTTTAATTAAGATTCATGTGGTCATGTGACCAAACTCAAGTGTATTTTAACCTGCATTATTGAGTGTATGTCCATCTACGATTAAGCACCTGAGGGTGCGAAACGCGTCAGATTGTGTCCTGCCTAAGCGTGTGAATAAAGCCATTGACAAGTTTTACCTGCATCTTCTCGAGTGCCGGACGTTTTCTTTTCTGTGAGAGTTCTACTGAGCCGGGAGCGGTACCGGTGTCCGCGGCACGAGATAGTGCAGCAGGCGCGAGAGTGGTGAGCAGCCTGACCCTATCTGCATCAAACAGTTCCCGCATTGGAGTGCTCCCACCGCGTGGATTAACATGGCTGAATCTAATTTGGAAACGCCAAGGCTAGGACTGGGGGAACCTGTAACCGCTGATGTGAGTAATGTGGACAAATATGGTCCGAGCAGAGATGCGAAAGCTCAAACAGTGTTTAATGATTTTGTAACAACCACGGTTAACGTGGTTCCCCCTGACATGCTTGCTATCACAAGACAGTTGGAGAATCTCATGATTAAAGAGACGAAGACCTGGTGGGATAACAAAACTCTCACTACATATTTAGAAAAGAACATTGTTCCAAGGGGTCTTAGACTGAAAAAAAGACCCATAAAAACATACTCACAGGGATTCATTACCAAATGGGACTCCGCATTGCTGGAATGTTCAGCTAAACTTATGACATATATTGTGGAGGAGGAATCCCTGGAGCTAGCCAGTATGCAGCAAGAAATGGAGGGCCTTAGGACCCAGCTGGCTATGTACAAAGAGCACAAGGATTTTGCCAGCGTGGAACAAGCAGCATTGGAGAAACTAGATAGTGTGGAAAATTCTATAATGGACATTAAAAAAAGTAAATTCCAAAGAGATATTCTGGACTATAACAAAGACCAAGTGTTCTCGTGGCATCTTAATAAAGGGGACAATCCAGATACACCGCGCTCTATCTTACGCACACCACGATCCAGATCCAAACGCAGAAATCATCCAAGGTCCCGATCTGCAAGGAAAGTGAGCTTTTCAGACCCTGAAAGTTCCCAAGAGGAAAATACAGGTGCACAATATTCATCAGCACAGCAACAGAAAAAGAAATTAACATCGACTGCCGCACCATCCAAAGAACTTGGAGCCATTCCAAAAAACCGTCTGGGCCAGATCGACAGCCTAAAGGGTCAAAAACAAGGAGAGCTGGACGCAAACATAGAAGAAAGAAGATATCCCCTGCGCTCGCTACTGGTTCCGAGATAAATCCGGTAATGAACTTATCTGCATGTATCTTATCTGCGGACCAAATTAATGTACTTGGTAAAGGACTGAATTTTGTGCCGACAAGTAAGTTCGAACTTTTTAATACCATATTAGATGTTAATAAATTGGCAAGAGGACTCACTCTCAAAAGACATTTTCACAAGGGGGTTATGAGTTATGAGGAGGGAGAATCCACAGGTACAGTTGTGGAAGGATCAGTAGCGAACGATGGTGAAGAAATTAATGTTAATGTTACTAATTTCAAGGATCAAAATGTATTATTACAGCTTACCTGTTTGCAGAAAGAAAATGCAGTTGTCGATGATAGTAGGAACAATAACTACCGCTCGGCCAACCCTGGTTTCTATCCTGTTGCCTCCCGCTCGGAGGCGCTGGATAGATTCCAGGAGTTGGTCGAGCGGGACCTAGTGAAACTTAATGAACAGGTGTCTCGAAATAATGCTCATGACAATTTAAACAAAAATGAACGTATAGCATTGAAGGAATTATCTGAGAATAAATCTATTGTAATTCGCAATGCTGATAAAGGTGGAAATATTATTGTTATGGATTCAGGGTTATACAAAAAACTTAATGAGGATATGTTATTGGATACATCAACTTACTGTAAATTAAGAAATGACCCTACTAAAACGTACCAAATGGAACTTAAGAAAATATTGGAAGAGGGTGTAGCACTGGGGGCAATTAACAAAAAACTGGAAGAATATCTGTTTGTAGAGAATCCAGTTACACCAGTGTTCCACTCACTCCCCAAGGTACATAAAGGTGTATTTCCACCTCCCCTTCGGCCAATAGTTGCTGGCATTGGGTCGTTGGGTGAGCGCCTTGGAGAGTGGGTGGATCACCATCTCCAACCCCTGACTAAAATTACCCCCACATTTACACAAGACACTAAGCATGTGATCAATATCTTAGAAAAAATCGTGTGGGAAGAGCAGTTGTCATGGGCAACGTGTGATGTTATAGGCTTATATCCATGCATTCCCTGGTCTAAAGGCCTCGAGGCCCTGTCCATCCATATGGAAAAATTCAGCACATACTCCCCTGGTCTGCGGGAATTTATCACCATCGCCACGGAGTTTTTGCTTAAACACAACTACTTCGTG
The DNA here is from genome assembly GCF_029499605.1 of Hyla sarda. NCBI lineage: Eukaryota > Metazoa > Chordata > Amphibia > Anura > Hylidae > Hyla > Hyla sarda. The sequence goes on from NC_079191.1 coordinate 424,060,919, forward strand.
TTCGATGGGGGTTTCTACCTGCAGACCAGGGGAGCATCAATGGGTGCCAAATATTCCCCGTCTTTTGCAAATATCTACATGTTTCACTGGGAGCAACTTTTTATTTTCAGTGACAAAAACCCATATTATGATAACATACACTGGATCAGTCGCTACATAGACGATTTATTGATAATTTGGAGGGGTACAGAGACACTATTCTCGGAATTCGTTAAGTATATTGGGAATAACAACCTAAATTTGGGATTTACCTCACATTTTGATAAAAATACAATTAATTTTTTGGACATTTCGCTGATTAGTGGGAGTGATGGCATAGAAATCCGCCCCTATAGAAAAGATACTGCCTCTAACTCCATTCTGTTAGCCTCCTCCTGCCATCCACGACATGTCCTGGATAACATTCCCTATGGCGAATTATGTAGAATAAAACGCAACTGCTCTAGTGAGATACAATTTAAAATTGCAGCAGAGGAACTTCATACTAGATTGGAGCAGAGGGGTTATAGTGAAAAAATATTAAAAAAAGCAGAAATAAGAATAGCAGGACGGGGACGTGAGGAACTAGTATCCTATTCCAGCAGGCATCAGAATAGAAGGGACTCACATAAGGTTGGAGACAAATCAGCCAAAAATACAATCGAAAATGAAAAAATAAATTCGAGTAAAGATAGACCACCATTTTTCGTAACCTCATATAGCACTCAATTTGGACAGATTAAGAAAATAATAAATAGATATATTCCGGTATTAGAAACAGACCCAATATTAAGAGACTTATTATCAGAAGGTATTTCTATTGTGTCTAGGAGAGGCCCCACTATTGGAACCAGAGTCTCACCTAGTCTATTTATTAGTCAAAAGGAAAATGTTAAGGATCGGGACTGGTTGAGGAATATAGGTAATCGCAAATGTGGTCATACCAGATGTATTACATGTACACATATGGTGAATTCAAATACTGTAACGTCTTGCACAACAAATAGGACATACAATATACACCAATATATTAATTGTAATACTAAATCCATCATATATGTAGCCACATGCATTGCGTGTAACTTGCAATATGTAGGATGCTCGGGGAATTCATTGAAAGTAAGGTTTAGGAAACACATTACGGATGCTAAAAGTAGTTTGACTAATATGTCCATGCTATCACGTCACTTTAGAGAGTCCCATTTAGGGGACACTACCCATTTACGAGTATTGGGAGTAGAAAAAGTCACCTTAGGACCCAGGGGAGGCGATCTCAGAAAGAAATTATACAATAGAGAGGCACACTGGATGTTCCTCTTGGGAACAAGATTCCCGCAAGGATTAAATAAAAGATTGGATTTAATGTTAACGTGTGCATAAATCGATTAAGTAAATATGGTGGATGTATAAAATTTATCATTAATCACGCAAGTCTAGTCCCCGATTTAACATGCATTCTTCGTTTCTTGTGCACATATAGTAAATTTCGAATTGTTGTAAATTATAGGGGGATGTTCACACGGTGTGATGCATATCATGCGGTTATCGATTTATATACAAAAATATCTCGGATTTTGATGTTTAGATATAGTTTAAAGTGCGCATTTCGGTAAATATGTACCTCTAAACCAATATGAATATCGGTACATATAATAAATTTTGAATTGTCGCAAATTATAGGGGGTTGTTCACATAGTGTGACGCACAACATGAGACTATCGATTTATATATAAAAATATCTCGGATTCCTATGTGTAGATATAGTTTAAATTGCTATTGCGGTTAAATATGCACCCCTAAATCAATATGAATATCGGTAGTATTGGTAGATTAGCCTTTGGACTATTCAAGTTTGAAATTTGAATGTTACTTATAATGCGAAATTTAAAACCGCATTGATTGCATCCTCGTGTGAACTCTCTCCGAACGATTAAATGTGATCATGATTCCCAATGCCATGTTTTGTAACCAACTGTTTTTAATTAAGATTCATGTGGTCATGTGACCAAACTCAAGTGTATTTTAACCTGCATTATTGAGTGTATGTCCATCTACGATTAAGCACCTGAGGGTGCGAAACGCGTCAGATTGTGTCCTGCCTAAGCGTGTGAATAAAGCCATTGACAAGTTTTACCTGCATCTTCTCGAGTGCCGGACGTTTTCTTTTCTGTGAGAGTTCTACTGAGCCGGGAGCGGTACCGGTGTCCGCGGCACGAGATAGTGCAGCAGGCGCGAGAGTGGTGAGCAGCCTGACCCTATCTGCATCATATATATAGATATATATATATATATATATATATATATATATATATATATATATATACAGTGACCCCCCGACCTACGGTGGCCCCGACATACGATAATTTCAAGATACGATGGTCTCTCAGAGGCTATCACATGTTGAAGGCAGCATCAACATACAATGCTTTTGTATGTCGGGGCCATTGCATAAACGGCTATCCGGCAGCGCAGACTGCTTCAGCTGCCACCAGATAGCCATTTACGGTGCCCGTGAGCTCCGGTGATGTCTCTTACCTGTCCTTGGGGCTTCGGCATGTCCTCTTCGGGATCCCCTGCATCGTCAGCGCTCTCCATCGTCGTCATCACGTCGCTGTCCACGCCGTCCTGTCATCCAATAGGAGCGGCGTGCGTAGCGACATTATGGCGGCGACGGAGCGCGCGGATGCTGGGGAAGCAGAAGCCTTGCCGGAGCATCGGGGACACCTCGGGGACGCGGTGACAGCGATGGCGGCGACATCCCGAGCAGCGGTGATGAGCGGTGATGGTCCGGAGCGGCGGGGACAGGTGAGTACAACTTCCCCTAACAGTGGTCTTCAACCTGCGGACCTCCAGATTTTGCAAAACTACAACACCCAGCATGCTGGGTGTTGTAGTTTTGCAACATCTGGAGGTCCGCAGGTTGTAGACCACTGTCCTATACTTTACATTGCACGGATCCCTCAACATGCGATGGTTTATATACCATGACTGGATAACACCGCCATACCAGAACTGAGCAATACCACCATACCAAGACTGGATAACACCACCATACCAGAAGTGAAAAATACCACCATACCATCACTGGATACAACGCCATACCATGACTGGATACAATGCCATACCATGACTGAACAATATCACCATACCATGACTGGATAACACCGCCATACCAGAACTGAGCAATACCACCATACCATGACTGGATAACACCGCCATACCAGAAGTTAAAAATACCACCATACCATGACTGGATACAATGCCATACCATGACTGAACAATATCACCATACCATGATTGGATAACACCGCCATACCAGAACTGAGCAATACCACCATACCAAGACTAGATAACACCGCCATAACGGCTGAACAATACCACCAGACCAAGACTGGATAACACCACCATACCAGAATTTTCACCTTAACCTGTTGGGGACAGAGGGTGTACCTATACGCCCTCCGCCCACTCCCTTTCTATAACGTCTAACAACGGGCGGGACCCGTGGCTAATAGCGCGCGGCACTGAACGCGGTGCTGTACACCATTAACCCTTTCTAAAGTGAAAGTAAGACATTGCCGGTTAGCTCAGGGGGCTATTTGGGATCGCCGTGATGAAATCGCCACATCCCGAACAACTTACAGGACAGCAGGAGGGCCCCTACCTTCCTCCTTGCAGTCCGATCGCAAAATGACTGCTCAGTGCCTGAGATCCAGGCATAAGCAGTCAAGCGGCAGAATCATCAATCAATGGTTTCCTATGAGAAACCATTGATCAATGTAAGAGATCAGTGTGTGCAGTGTTATAGGTCCCTATGGGAGCTATAACACTGCAAAAAAAAAAAAAAAAGTGAATAAAGATCAATAAACCCCTTCCCTAATAAAAGTTTGAATCACCCCCCTTTTCCCATTTAAAAAAAAAACTGTAAATAAAAATAAACATATGTGATATCGCCACGTTCGGAAATGTACGAATTATAAAAATATATTGTTAATTAAACCGCACGGTCAATGGCGTACGCGCAAAAAAAATCCAAAGTCCAAAATAGCGTATTTTTGGTCACTTTTTATATCATGAAAAAATGAATAAAAAGTGATCAAAAAGTCTAATCAATACATAAATGGTACCACTAAAAACTTGAGATCACAGTGCAAAAAATTAGCCCTCATATCCCCCCGTATGCCAAAAATGAAAAAGTTATAGGGGTCAGAAGATGCAAGTAGTTATGATTTTTTCCAGAAGTACAACAAAATCAAACCTATATAAGTAGGGGATCATTTTAATCGTATGGACCTACAGAATAATGATTAGGTGTCATGTTTACCGAAAAATGTACTGCATAGAAACGGAAGCCCCCAAAAGTTACAAAATGGCGTTTTTTCTTCAATTTCGTCGCACAATGATTCTTTTTTCAGTTTCTCTGTAGATTTTTGGGTAAAATGACTGACGTCACTGCAAAGTAGAATTGGTGGCGCAAAAAATAAGCAATCATATGGATTTTAGGTGCAAAATTGAAAGGGTTATGATTTTTAAAAGGTGAGGAGGAAAAAACGAAAATGCAAAAACTGAAAAACCCTCAGTCCTTAAGGGGTTAACATAGTGGTACATTTTTGTCATTACTTGTATCCTTTCTTGGTGAAAAATCCCCAAATTTCATGAAAATTAAGAACATTATGCATTTTTTTAACTTTGAATCTTTCTGCTTGTAAGGAAAATGGACATCCCAAAGAAATGTAATATTTATAGACATATACAATATGTCTACTATATGTTGGCATCATAAAGTTGACACGTTTTTACTTTTTGAAGACATCAGAGGGCTTCAAAGTATAGCAGCAATTTTCAAAATTTTCACGAAAAATTCAAAATCTGAATTTTTCAGGGACCAGTTAAGTTTGAAGTGTGTTTGGGGGGCCTTTCTGTGATAAATACCCCACAAATGACCCCATTATAGAAACTACACCCCTCAAAGTATCCAAAATGACATTCAGAAAGTTTGTTAACCCTTTAGGTGTTTCACAGGAATAGAAGCAAAGGGAAGGAGAAAATTCAAAATCTTAATTATTTACACTCATATGTAGAGCCATTTTTTAGAATTTTTACAAGGGGTAAAAGAGGAGAAATCCCTCCAAAATTTGTAACCCACTTTCTCTTGAGTAAGGAAATACCTCATATGTGGATGTAAAGTGCTCTGCGGGTGCAGTGGAGGGCTCAGAAGGGAAGGAGCGACAATGGGATTTTGGAGAGCGAATTTTGCTGAAATGGTTTTTGGGGGGCCATATCGCATTTAGGCTAGGTTCACACTACGGAATCTCTGGGCAGAATTTCTGCTGGAGATTTATCCGGCAACACTAGGACCGCACGGACTGCATTGCCGTTCCCATAGAGGGCAATGCATTTCTGGGTGGATCTTTTGAGAGATCTGCTCAGAAATGCATTGACATCTATGGTGATGGCAATGTAGTCCACGCGGTCCTAGTGCCGTCGCCTTGATCTCCGGCAGAAATTCTGCCCAGAAATTCCACAGTGTGAATCCAGCATTAGGAAGTTCCTATGGTGCCAGAACAAAAAACAAAACACATGGCACACTATTTGGGAAACAACACCCCTCAAGGAACGTAACAAGGGGTACAGTGAGCCTTAACACACCACAGGTGTTTAACGACTTTTCGTTAAAGTCAGAGGATGTGTAAATGACATTTTTTTCCCACTAAAATGCAGTTTTTTCCCCAAATTTAACATTTTTACAAGGGGTGATAGGAGAAAATGCCCCCCAAAATTTGTAACCCCCTTTGGAAATATCCCATATGTGGATGTAAAGTGCTCTGCTGGAAAACTACAATGCTCAGAAGAGAAGGAGCGCCATTGAGCTTTTGGAGAGAGAATTTGTTTGGAATGGAAGTAGGGGGCCATGTGCGTTTACAAAGCCCCCCGTGGTGCCAGAACAGTGGACTCCCCATATGTGACCCCAATTTGGAAACTACACCCCTCACAGAATTTAATAAGGTGTGCAGTGAGCATTTACACCCCACTGGCGTTTGACAGATCTTTGGAACAGTGGGCTGTACAAATTGTTTAAAAAATCTGTCAGACACCTGTGGGGCGTAAATGCTCATTGTACATTACGTGAGGGGTGTAGTTTCCAAAATGGGGTCACATGTGTGCGTGGTTGGGGGGGGTTCATTGTTCTGGCACCATCCGGACCAATTTTCTCTCCAAAAACCCAATGGCACTCCTCTTCTGAGCATTGTAGTGCGCCCGCAGAGCACTTTACATCCACATATGGGGTATGTTCTTACTCAGAAGTAATGGGGTTACACATATTGGGGGGCTTTTTTCCTATTTTCCCTTGTGAAAAATTTAGGGTAACACCAGCATTTTAGTGGAATTTTTTTTTTTAATTTTCCCATCCAACTTTAACAAAAATTTGTCAAACACCTGTGGGGTGTTAAGGCTCACTATACCCCTTGTTACGTTCCGTGGGGGGTGTAGTTTCCACACGTGGGTATTTAATTTTTTTGCGTTCATGTCAGAACCGCTGTAAAATCAGCCACCCTTGTGCAAATCACCAATCTAGGCCTTAAATGTACATAGTGCGCTCTCACTCCTGAGCCTTGTTGTGCGCCTGCAGAGCATTTTACGTCCACATATGGGGTATTTCCGTACTCAAGAGGAATTGTGTTACAAATTTTCCTTTTACCTCTTGTGAAAATGAAAAGTATGGGGCAACACCAGCATATTAGTGTAACATTTTTTCTTTTTTTTACGCTAACAGGCTGGTGTAGTCCTCAACTTTTCCTTTTCATATGAGGTAAAAGGAAAAAAAGCCCCCCAAAATTTGTAACTCAATTGCTCCCGAGTACGGAAATACCCCGTATGTGGCCCTAAACTGTTTCCTTGAAAAACGACAGGGCTCCGAAGTGAGAGAGCGCCATGCGCATTTGAGGCCTAAGTTAGGGATTTGCATAGGGGTGGACTCGGATGCAAGCGTTACAATTGCCACCACTAACAAAAATATTCTACGCCAGTGATTCCCAAACAGGGTGCCTCCAGCTTTTGCTCTAAACTTCCAGTATGCCGGCACAGTCAGTGGCTGTCCTGCAATGCTGGGAGTTGTTGTTTTACAACAGCTGGAGGCTCCGTTTTGGAAACAGTGCCGTACGAGACATTTTTCATTTTTATTGGGGGGTGTTTTACCTTTTATTATTTGTTAGCGTAATGTTTTTAGGGTACATTCCCACCTGCGGGGGTTTACGGTAAGTTTTCTGCTAGGAGTTGGAGCTGTGGTGGAAAATTTGCTGCAGCTTAAACTTAAAGCAGGAAACTCACTGTAAACCCACCCGTATGATTGTACCCTGTACATTCACATGGGGGGGACAAACCTCCAGCTGTTGCAAAATTACAACTCCCAGCATGCACTTGCAGACCGTGCATGCTGGGAGTTATAGTTTTGCAACAGCTGGAGGCGCACTGGTTGGAAACCTGGAGTTGGGTACTGTTACCTAACTCAGTATTTTCCAACCAGTGTGCCTCCAGCTGTTGCAAAAATACAACTCCTGGCATGTACTGATCGCCGAAGGGCATGCTGGGAGTTGTGGTTATGCAACAGCTGGAGGCACGCAACTACAACTCCCAGCATGCTGAGACAGCCGTTTGCATGTGCATGCTGGGAGTTGTAGTTTTGCAAGATTTAGAGGGCCACGGTTTGTAGACCACCGCACAGTGATCTCCAAACTGTGGCCCTCCAGATGTTGCCAAACTACAAATCCCAGCATGCCCAGACAGCAAACTGCTGGACTGAAAACACGTGGTGTTCGGCAAAGTCGTTGAAGGCTACGAAGTTGTAAAGAAGTAAATCTAAATCTTGCAGAACTACAAATCCCAGCATGCCCAAACAGCAAACGATTGTGTAAGAGTGCTGGGAGTTGTAGTTTTGCAACTTCTGGAGGGCTACAGATTAGAGACCACTGTACAGTGGTCTCCAAACTGTGGCCTTCCAAATGTTGCTAGGCAACAACTCATCGTGTCCATTGCAGGATCGCCGCCGCCGCATGCAGAGGAGCCGCCCGTTGCCGATCGTCGCCGCTCCCAGCACAGTTCCCCTGCTCTGCCCGGAAAACCGTGGGTGGGCAGAGCGGGGAAACCAAACTTTAAACCCCTTCCCCCGATCTGCTATTGGTCGGTCGCTTCTGACCGACCAATAGCAGGGATAGGAGGGGTGGCAGCCCTGCCACCTCACTCCTATCCCTTCAGGGGAATCTGGGGTGTCTTGGACAGCAATGTTCCTCCTTATTTATGGGTCACTGGAGACCCGTATGACCCAGAGTCGCCACAGATCGCTGGTCTGAATTGACCAACGATTTGCGACAATCCCCTCCAGGCGTTGGCACGGGACGCCTGCTGAATTAGCAGCGGGGACCGGATTTACCACGGGCGTACAGGTATGTCCTGAATGATAGGGCATGCAGGGGGTATGCATACGCCCTGCATCCCCAAGAGGTTAAAAATTAAAGAATCCATCTGATTGGTTGTTATAGGCAACTGGTCCACTTTTCCTCTTCACAGGTTTTGATAAAACTCCCTCAATGTTTTTGGCAAAAATGCCACAAAGATGGCATCTTGGGAGAAAACAAATGAGGGGGCAGTTTTTTAAGGTGTTTTTTTTTTTTGGCCAAAAAAACCTCAAACTAAAATTGTGTCTGTTCCTAGGCTGGGATTAAACACAATTTACGTGTGGTGTTTTTTAAAGGAGTACTGCAGCGGCATATAACTTATCCCCCATCCGCAGGATAGGTGATAAGTGTTTGAGCGCTAAGTGTCCGACCGCCGGGACCCCCCGCGATCTTCCATACGGGACCCAGGACTGCTGCGGCTCTGTGCGTCTAGTGCTTGTGTCGTCGATCTCACTAAGGTCGACAGACTTGCCCCCTCCATTCAGTTCTATGGGAGAGGTGGGGATGCGCGAAAGCTGCCTCTCCATCTCTCATGGAGGGGTCGTGAGGCACGGCCAACATGCCTCCTACACGGGGAGAGTAACGGCAGAGCCAGGGCCCGCTACAGGAGATCAAGGGGTGTCCCAGCGGTCGGACTCCTCGCGATCAAACACTTATCCCCTATCCTGTGGATGGCTGCGCTGCCTGGACGTCTGACTACTGATGTTCTTCTGCTCCGCAACGTCAGGGGCGTCATTTGTCAGATGTCCCGGCAGCCAGCGATGCTCATTGCTCATTGAGCCTCCTGAAGGCCCAGGCTGTTGGGGCCACCAAGTGATATTACAAATACTGAGTGTCTAGTTAGGAGAAACAAATATAACGCACCCACAGGGAGTAGCGCCATTTTAATAAAAAATGCCAAAAATCCCTTGGATAACAGCAGAATATGTTAAAAAGCTTTTTTTTTCTTTTTTTCAGCCAATCAGAGAGCAGCACTACTCAAATAGAACTCCCAGGAGGTAACAGCGTGTCACACATGTGATGTCATAACCATTGTCCACCAGGGAGCAGCACTGAGCAGAAATAACACGGCTCCTGCTCATTGTTCATCAGTCAGAGGCCGATGCTGGACGCTGTACCCGGGAATGGAGACTCATACACATGACTGTGACTGCCGGTAAGTGTCATATTGTTGTGTCCTAAAGGTCTTTAGTGCAGTTCTATGTGCATTTCTATAATAAACATGTAGATAATCTATCTTTTCTTTTCCTATCTTAGATGCAGTATTTCCAGCATGTGGAGTCGCATTTCCGGACCTACAGCAAGAAGTTGGATGAAGACATAACCCCTGGAATCACGCACATACACAGACACTTTGCCCAAATTCTAGAGGTAACCTCCTTTAGTATGCCCAGAGGAAGGGCAGTACAGTAGCCATGGATTCCCTACAGGTTTCCTCCCCTCTGGAGGTTTTTCCTGTCCTGAGTATTAGTTACTGTTCGCTCTTAGTGAGTGATGGAGGTTACATAAAATCCCTACACAAACATTGTAAGAAATAATAAATAAAGTTCCCCCTTTTTTAAACCATTCTTTGACTTGTTTGACTCATTTATTTTATTTCTGTGTGCGAAAAATCAGGTTAGCAAAATGGATGATATGAGTTTTTTTCTATTTTAAGTGTCCAAAGCTTCTCTCCTGCGCGATCTGCAGAATTTGGTGCGGAGAGAGGCAGCTGATGCTGGGTGGTACAGTTACCGTGGCAACCGTAGCACACCCGGCAAGTTCCGGACAGTACACAAGCTTTTTCTGATAAATGAAACTCATGCAGGGAACTTGCTAGGGGTCATACGGTTGTGTGGTGTCCCGGTACCGTATTGCATACCGTACCATGTATGGTGGTCCCCAAAGTCATAGTTACATTCAGGTAGGGTCCCCCAGGTGGGACAGTCCCTAGTCGCCTCCTCTACTCTAATTCTATAATGCTTATATGTACATATTTAATAATGTATATTTAATAATGTATAGTATACTTACCTTGTTAGCATCGCAGGACCTTCGGTCATGTGACCATGTTAATTCCTCTATGGTATGTTGGAGGACCTTTGGAGGTCCTTGGGTCACATGTTTACCCATAATTCTATGTAATGGTAATTGACAGAAGTATTGGACCAATTAGCTCTAGTCTAGCCCCTGCCCAGATAAGGGAGCTGTAGCCAATTATGGCTCTCTTGGGTTGCTGCTCTCGTGGATGCCGGACTAGCAGGACAGATCTGCGCAACTTTCAAAGACACGCTAGGCCAGAAAACCTACTGGCCTCAGCCTAAACTAAACCGTGAGTTCTAAACTAATCCCCGCTAAAGTTAGCGTGACTGTTGGACCACAACTAAAACCCCTAAATCCAGTGGAACAGCGCATATCAGTCTACGGACTCTAAAACGCTTAAGGTCCCAACCACTGTCAATCTCTAAGAGACTTTGCATGTATAGAGACTGTTCCAGTTATGAAGCTTGCATAAAATCTTCAGTAAAAGTTCCAACTGTTTTCAGCAAACTCTCCGGTTGTGGACATTCAATTATTCAATACCTCCCTATGGCTCTTGGGAAGGGTGGCGGTAGGACAAGAATCACAGAGGAGCCCTCCCCCTGGCATCACAAATAGAAAGGTTTAACCAGACACCCTTTAGTAACCGCACAGCTACACTCCCTACACCCAACTCCCCAGGCTATCACAGTTGCAAAGGATCAACTTTTGGGTATGTGCACTGGCCCTTAACCCCTTAAGGACCAAGGGCGTACAGGTACGCCTTTGCTCCCTGGTAATTAAGGACCAAGGGCGTACCTGTTCCTGATATCGATTAGCAGGCACCCCACGCCAATGGCCAGGGGGGTCATCGGTCCCCCACATGTAGGCGATCGCCGAAAATCGCAAATGAATTCACACTTGCGATTTTCGGCTATTCCGGTGATGCGGGTCACGTGTGACCCGCTGACCCGGAGATACAAGGTGATCGGGGGTGTAGGATACACCCCCTATCACCCTCTGTATCTATGGGGAGGTGGCGATTTCGTCACCCCCCATGATCGTCCGGCCAATAGCAGCCGGCATTGGAGGGGTTAACGGCCCCTTCTCGCGGCTCTGCTTGCTCCCTGAGTTCATTCAGCAGCCAGAGCTGCGAGAAGGAGCCAGGGACCCCCCCTCTGTGAAGATCGGAGCCCCTCACAGAGGAAGACCCCCCCCTTAGAGCAGGGAGAGAGTACAGCCCCAGGGACAGGTAGGGTTAACCAGTTAAAAAAGTAAAGTAAAAAAAAAAGTAAAGTAAAAAAAAGTTAAAAATGTTCCCCCCCCCCTGACCCCCTAATAGGACCTAAAGGGTCTGCAACAATTTTCTTAGTGTGACCCGGGCCCTATTAGGGATTCAGGGCGCTGCATTTGGCCATTTTTTTTTTTGGGCTGCAGCGCTTCCCCCCCCCCCCCCCCATACAGTTAGTTACACCAATCACACACACTAAATACTCCCCCCCCCGCACACACACCCGCCACCCACGCCACCAACCCCCCCCCCCACCACCACCACCGTAGAAAAAAGGCAATGGCTCGCCAGGCATTTTCGGCAGCGGAGGCATACGCTTTTCTTGCCTCCGACTCCGAATCTGTCAGTGAGGACGATGAAGATCCAACATTCCTGTGTTCTTCATCGTCCTCCTCATCATCTAGTACTGATGATGAGTCACCTATACGCCGGCGGAGACGCCGCCAGGCGAGGCCACGCACCCCCTATGATAGTGGCCCAGTGGCCGGCACTAGTGCGAGTGGTGATGCTGCTCGTACTAGGAGTCCGACCCCCCAGACAAGTTTACCAGAGCCCCCTTACGGTGAACCTGTCTGGAGACCTCCAGAGGCTTATCAGCCACGGGTTCCGGAGTTTGTTGGCGACTCCGGAATCCGGATTGACAATTCTGGATTCACTGAAATTGACTATTTCAGTTATTTTTTCAGTGACAGTTTTGTCAATCACATGTTGGAGCAGACGTATCTGTACACCAGGCAATTCATCGCCCACCACCCTGATTCTGTTTTGGCCAGGCCCAATGAATGGTACGCCATTGATGCAGCAGAGATGAGGACATTTTGGGGCCTCTTGCTGCATATGGGCCTGGTCAAAAAACCAAGTGTCAGACAGTACTGGAGCAGGGACATCTTCTACCAGACCCCACTGTACAGTATGGCCATGGCACGGAGGCGGTTCGAGGCCATTCGAAAATGCCTGCATTATAAAGATAATGCGGCATGTCCGCCCCGAGGTGATCCCGCCCATGACCGGCTTTACGCTTTACAAAGTGAGGCCGGTCATCGATCACTTTGGGGCCAAATTTTTGGAGGCCTACGTACGCCTCAGGGAGCTCTCTGTTGATGATTCTCTTATCAGTTTTAAGGGGAGACTCATCTTCCGCCAGTACATTCCCTCGAAGCGGGTGCGGTATGGCGTGAAGCTCTATAAACTTTGTGAGAGTACCTCCGGGTACACTCTCAAGTTTAGAGTGTATGAGGGACGAGATTCCCGTATTGAACCCCCAGATTGTTCCCCCACTCTGGGTGTTAGTGGGAAAATCGTTTGGGAGCTTGTGCACCCTTTGCTGGATAAGGGTTACCACGTGTACGTGGACAACTTTTATACCAGCATCCCTCTGTTCACATCCCTTGCTGCCAGATCCACGTCCGCTTGTGGGACCATGCGGAAAAACCAGAGAGGCCTCCCTCTAAATTTTCTGCAGACACCTATGCCCAAGGGTGAGTCCCGTGCTCTTACCCATGAAAACCTGTTGTTGGTCAGGTATAAGGATAAGAGGGATGTCCTTATGCTGACCACTATTCATGGTAACGGCAGCTCACCTGTCCCTGTGCGAGGTACCACAACACCGGTCCTCAAGCCCGATTGTATTCTGGACTACAATCGGTATATGGGGGGAGTTGATCTTTCTGATCAAGTCCTCAAGCCATACATGGCCATGCGGAAAACACGGGTATGGTACAAAAAAGTTGCGGTCTACTTGGTACAGGTTGCCATGTACAACGCTTTTGTACTGTCCCAGTACGCTGGCAACACAGGGACATTCCTCCAGTTCCAAGAAGAAGTCCTAAAGGTCCTGATCTTTGGTGACCGGGAAAGAGCAGGCCGGACTTCCCAAGGAACTGGAGTTATAGGTGCCAGGATCGTCCCAGGCCAAGACTTTCCAGGTGAAGTCCCCCACACTGGAAAGAAGGGACGATCCCAGAAAAAATGCAGAGTGTGTTACAAGAGGGGGATACGGAAGGACACCACCACTCAGTGTGACACTTGCCCCGATCATCCGGGCCTCTGCATTAAAAACTGCTTCAGGGAGTATCACACTTCCATGCAGTACTAAATTTTCCCTTTTCATTTTAATTTTCCATAATTTGACCCCAATGTACCATGTCCAGAGTACATTCCAAATTTTAACACCATAAAACCACTAAATTGGCCAAAAAAAAACTCATCTAAAAAAAAAAAAACTGATGAGACCTCTGGGTCATGGGTTACTGAGTCACTATCATTGGGGACTTTTTTTGTTGCCTCAAATGCGTAGCGCTCTCTATCCACCTGAGCAGGGTGTGCATTTGAGGCAACAGGTTAGAGACGGCCACACACGTCACATTCCCAGAATGCTGATTCAGAGCATAGGGTTTGGGGTGGGCATATTTTTTAGTTTTGGCTAAGCTCTGGGTCATCATTCTGGGACCATAACCTGTTTTATAATTTTATGTCCCACTGTACCCCATTTTAGTTATTTAGTGTACCCCAGTTATTTACCCCATGTAATGCCCCTTGAGGGGGGGTCCCACTGTTCTGGCTCCATAGGTCGCAACGCAGAAGCTCAAGGCCCCTGAATGAGACCTGCTCCTCTCAGACCGGTGTGCACGCTGTTTACGCCCAGACTTGAGGTATGTCCTTACTCCAAAGAAATGTATTTACAAACTTACGGTGACATTTTCTCCTTTTACCACTTGTGAAAATGAAAAATTTGGTGTAACCCCAGCATTTTAGTGTAAAAAAATCCAATTTTTCATTTTCACATCCCACTTCATGAATATTTATCAAACACCTGTGGGGTGTGAAGACTCACTGTACCCCTTGTTATGTTCCTTGAGGGATGTAGTTTCCGAAATAGTATGCCATGTGTTTTTTTTTTTTTTTTGCTGTCCTGGCACCATAGGGGCTTCCTAAATGCGACATGCCCCCCGAGCAAAATTTGCTCTCAAAAAGCCAAATATGACTCCTTCTCTTCTGAGTATTGTAGCTCGCCCGTAGTGCACTTCACGTCAACTTATGGGGTACCTCCATACTTAGAAGAGATGGGGTTACAAATTTTGGGGGGTATTTTCTGCTATTAACCCTTGCAAAAATGTGAAATTTGGTGGGAAACACACATTTTAGTGAAAAAATACAAATTTTTTTTTTACATATGCAAAAGTCGTGAAACCCCTCTGGGGTATTAAGGCTCACTTTATTCCTTGTTACGTTCCTCAATGGGTCTAGTTTCCAAAATGATATGCCATGTGGGGGGTTTTTGCTGTTCTGGCACCATAGGGGCTTCCTAAATGCGACATGCCCCCCGAGCAAAATTTGCTCTCAAAAAGCAAAATATGACTCCTTCTCTTCTGAGCATTGTAGCTCGCCCGTAGGGGCTTCCTAAATGCAACATGCCCCCCAAAAACCATTTCAGAAAAACGTACTCTCCAAAATCCCCTTGTCGCTCCTTCGCTTCTGAGCCCTCTACTGTGCCTGCCAAACACTTTACATAGACATATGAGGTATGTGCTTACTCGAGAGAAATTGGGCTACAAATATAAGTATACATTTTCTCCTTTTACCCCTTGTAAAAATTCAAAAATTGGGTCTACAAGAACATGCAAGTGTAAAAAATGAAGATTGTGAATTTTCTCCTTCACTTTGCTGCTATTCCTGTGAAACACCTAAAGGGTTAACACACTTACTGAATGTCATTTTGAATACTTTGGGGGGTGTAGTTTTTATAATGGGGTCATGTATGGGGTATTTCTAATATGCAGACCCTTCAAATCCACTTCAAACCTGAACTGGTCCCTGAAAAACAGTGAGTTTGAAAATTTTGTGAAAAATTGCTGCTGAACTTTGAAGCCCTCTGGTGTCTTCCAAAAGAAAAAACTTGTCAATTTTATGATGCAAACATAAAGTAGACATATTGGAAATGTGAATAAAATTTTTATTTTATTTGGAATATCTATTTTCCTTACAAGCAGAGAGCTTCAAAGTTAGAAAAAAGCTAAATTTTCAATTTTTTCATAAAATTTTGGGATTTTTCACCAAGAAAGGATGCAAGTTACCACAAAATTTTACCACCATGTTAAAGTGGAATATGTCCCGAAAAAACAATCTCTGAATGATAAGTAAAAGCATTCCAGAGTTATTAATGTTTAAAGTGACAGTGGTCTGATGTTCAAAAAACGCTCTGGTCCTAAGGTGTAAAATGGCCTGGTCCTTAAGGGGTTAAAGGGGCACTCCGCCCCTAGACATCTTATCCCCTATCTAAAGAATAGGGGATCAGATGTCTGATTGCAAGCTTCCCGCTGCATGGACCCCAGCGATCTCGATGCAGCACCCGGCATTCTAAACAGTATGTTTTGAACGCTGGGTTCCCATGGCAGGGGTCGAGATGTCACACCACCTCCCATAGACATGAATGGAGGAGGCATTGCGTGACGTCATGACCCACACCACAAGAACCCAGCATTTTAAACATATTGGTTAGAACTCCGGGTGCTGCACAGAGATCATGGGGGTCCCAGCAGCAGGACCTTCGTGTCCAGACATCTTATCCCCTATCCTTTGGATAGGGGATAAGATGTCTATGGGTGGAGAACCCCTTTAAGAAATTAGGAAGGGACTGTAGGCATGCCTACAGGTAGAAAAAGAGCAGATGGGAGAAATGGCAGGATGCAAATCAGAGTTTGGCTGGGACCAATTTTGGGTGTGTTCTGGCCAATTAAAGGAGATACATGGAAATAATTAAGTTATCCACTATCCATGGGATAGGGGATAAGTAGCTGAACGCGGGGGGTTCTGACCGCTTAGGGCCCCCTGCGATCTCTGGGATGAGACCCAGCGCTCAGTGAGAAGCGCGTGCTGCAGACAGTACTTGCTCCATTATTTTTTATGGGAGCGCTGAAAAGACATGGGTAGAGCTCTCAGGCATCATTGGCGCTCCCATAGAAATGAATGAAGCGCATGCCGTCTACCTGGGAGACACGGCAAACCTTTATGTGAGTATGATAAAGATGGGAGCCTATGCCTCTTAACTGGACAGATCGGTAGCCCTGAAGTTTGACTTTGTGTAAGAGTCTCCAAAGTCCTGCCCTTGCCTAAGTGTATAATCCGGAGTGGGGTATGTGCAGGGGCGTAGCTGGAAACCACCGGACCCCAATGCAAACACATTTCCCTGGACCCCTTCATGGCCACCACAGACGCCCCCCAGACTGCTGTCTCTTACAGAGTTTTATGCCCAGAAATGGTTGGCTACTCACTTTGTCAATAGATTCTCAGCCTAGTTATGAAGACAATCGGGGAGATTTATCAAAACCTGTGGAGAGGAAAAGTTAACCAGTTGCCCATAGCAACCAATCAGATCGCTTCTTTTCAGAGGTCTTAACTCCTTTAGGACCCGGGGTTTTTACATTTTTGCACTTTTGTTTTTCCCTCCTCACCTTTAAAAAATCATAGCTCTTTCAATTTTACACCTAAAAATCCATATGATGGCTTATTTCTTGCGCCATTGTAATGACATCAGTAATTTTACCAAAAAATCTACGACTAAACAGAGAAAAAAAATCATTGTGCGACAAAATAAAAAAAAAACACAAAATTTTGTAACTTTTGGGGGCTTCCGTTTCTACACAGTACATTTTTTGGTCAAAATGACACCTTCTCTTTATTCTGTAGGTCCATACAAGGGGTACAGTGAGCCTTAACACCCCACAGGTGTTTGACGACTTTCGTTAAAGTCAGAGGATGTGTAAATGAAATTTTTTCCCACTAAAATGCAGTTTTTTCCCCAAATTTTACATTTTTACAAGGGGTGATAGGAGAAAATGCCCCCCAAAATTTGTAACCCCATTTCTTCTGAGTATGGAAATATCCCATATGTGGATGTAAAGTGCTCTGCTGGCAAACTACAATGCTCAGAAGAGAAGGAGCGCCATTGAGCTTTTGGAGAGAGAATTTGTTTGGAATGGAAGTAGGGGGCCATGTGCGTTTACAAAGCTCCCCGTGGTGCCAGAACAGTGGACTCCCCATATGTGACCCCATTTTGGAAACTACACCCCTCACAGAATTTAATAAGGGGTGCAGTGAGCATTTACACCCCACTGGCGTTTGACAGATCTTTGGAACAGTGGGCTGTGCAAATTGTTCCAAAAATCTGTGGGGCGTAAATGCTCATTTTACAGTACGTGAGGGGTGTAGTTTCCAAACTGGGGTCACATGTGTGTGTGGTTGGGGGGGTTCATTGTTCTGGCACCATCCGGACCAATTTTCTCTCCAAAAACCCAATGGCACTCCTCTTCTGAGCATTGTAGTGCGCCCGCAGAGCACTTTACATCCACATATGGGGTATGTTCTTACTCAGAAGAAATGGGGTTACACATATTGTTTTTTTTTGTTACCTATTTTCCCTTGTGAAAAATTTAGGGTAACACCAGCATTTTAGTGGAAAACTTTTTTTTTCTTCATTTTCCCATCCAACTTTAACAAAAATTTGTCAAACACATGTGGGGTGTTAAGGCTCACTATAACCCTTGTTACGTTCCGTGGGGGGTTTAGTTTCCAAAATGGGGTCACACGTGGGTATTTATTTTTTTGCGTTCATGTCAGAACCGCTGTAAAATCAGCCACCCTTGTGCAAATCACCAATCTAGGCCTTAAATGTACATAGTGCGCTCTCACTCCTGAGCCTTGTTGTGCACCTGCAGAGCATATTACGTCCACATTTTGGGTATTTCCGTACTCAAGAGGAATTGTGTTACAAATTTTCCTTTTACCTCTTGTGAAAATGAAAAGTATGGGGCAACGCCAGCATATTAAACATTTTTTCTTTTTTTTACGCTAACAGGCTGGTGTAGACCCCAACCTTTCCTTTTCATATGAGGTAAAAGGAGAAAAAGCCCCCCAAAATTTGTAACTCAATTACTCCCGAGTCCGAAAATACCTCGTATGTGGCCCTAAACTGTTTCCTTGAAAAACGACAGGGCTCCGAAGTGAGAGAGCGCCATGCGCATTTGAGGCCTAAATTAGGGATTTGCATAGGGGTGGACTCGGATGCAAGCGTTACAATTGCCACCACTACCAAAAATATTCTACGCCAGTGATTCCCAAACAGGGTGCCTCCAGCTTTTGCTCTAAACTCCCAGTATGCCGGGACAGTCAATGGCTGTCCGGCAATGCTGGGAGTTGTTGTTTTACAACAGCTGGAGGCTCAGTTTTGGAAACAGTGCCGTACAAGACGTTTTTTCATTTTTATTGGGCGGTGTTTTACCCTTTATTATGTGTTAGTGTAGTGTTTTTAGGGTACATACACATCTGCGGGGGTTACGGTAAGTTTCCTGCTAGGAGTTGGAGCTGTGGTGGAAAATTTGCCTCAGCTTAAACTTAAAGCAGGAAACTCACTGTAAACCCACCTGTGTGATTGTGCCCTGTACATTCACATGGGGGGGGGGGGGGAATCTCCAGCTGTTGCAAAATTACAACTCCCAGCATGCACTTGCAGACTGTGCATGCTGGAAGTTATAGTTTTGCAACAGCTGGAGGCGCACTGGTTGTAAACCTGGAGTTGGGTACTGTTACCTAACTCAGTATTTTCCAACCAGTGTGCTTCCAGCTGTTGCAAAAATACAACTCCTGGCATGTACTGATCGCCGAAGGGCATGCTGGGAGTTGTGGTTATGCAACAGCTGGAGACACGCAACTACAACTCCCAGCATGCCGAGACAGCCGTTTACATGTGTATGCTGGGAGTTGGAGTTTTGCAAGATTTAGAGGGCCATGGTTTGTAGACCACCGCACAGTGATCTCCAAACTGTGGCCCTCCAGATGTTGGCAAACTACAAATCCCAGCATGCCCAGACAGCAAACTGCTGGACTGAAAACACGTGGTGTTCGGCAAAGTCATTGAAGGCTACGAAGTTGTAAAGAAGTAAATCTAAATCTTGCAGAACTACAAATCCCAGCATGCCCAAACAGCAAACGATTGTGTAAGAGTGCTGGGAGTTGTAGTTTTGCAACTTCTGGAGGGCTACAGATTAGAGACCACTGTACAGTGGTCTCCAAACTGTGGCCTTCCTGTCAAGATTTGGCTGGCTGGAGGTGGATCCTCTGTGCCAGAGAGGGATTGGCGTGGACCGTGTCGGTGGACCGGTTCTAAGTTGCTACTGGTATTCACCAGAGCCCGCCGCAAAGCGGGATGGTCTTGCTGCGGCGGTAGCAACCAGGTCGTATCCACCGGCAACGGCTCAACCTCGCTGACTGCTGAGAAGGCGTGGGACAGAAGGACTAGGCAGAGGCAAGGTCAGACGTAGCAGAAGGTCGGGGCAGGCGGCAAGGTTCGTAGTCAGTATGGATAGCAGAAGATCTGGAAACACAGGCTTTGGACAACACTAAACGCTTTCACTGGCACAAGGCAACAAGATCCGGCAAGGAAGTGCAGGGGAAGTGAGGTAATATAGCCAGGGAGCAGGTGGAAGCTAATTAGGCTAATTGGGCCAGACACCAATCATTGGTGCACTGGCCCTTTAAATCTTAGAGAGCTGGCGCGCGTGCGCTCTAAGAGGCGGAGCCGCGCGCGCCAGGACATGACAGCCGGGGGCCGGGACAGGTAAGTGACTTGGGATGCGATTCACGAGCGGGCGCGTCCCGCTATGCGAATCGCATCCCCGCCGGCAATGTCAATGCAGCCCTCCCGGTCAGCGGGTCTGACCGGGGCGCTGCAGAGAGAGGAACGCCGCTAGTGCTCCGGGGAGGAGCAGGGACCCGGAGCGCTCGGCGTAACACTTCCAAATGTTGCTAGGCAACAACTCATCGCGTCCGTTGCAGGATCGCCGCCGCCAGAACAGTGGACTCCCCATATGTGACCCCATTTTGGAAACTACACCCCTCACAGAATTTAATAAGGGGTGCAGTGAGCATTTACACCCCACTGGCGTTTGACAGATCTTTGGAACAGTGGGCTGTGCAAATTGTTCCAAAAATCTGTCAGACACCTGTGGGTGTAAATGCTCATTTTACATTACGTGAGGGGTGTAGTTTCCAAACTGGGGTCACATGTGTGTGTAGTTGGGGGGTTCATTGTTCTGGCACCATCCGGACCAATTTTCTCTCCAAAAACCCAATGGCACTCCTCTTCTGAGCATTGTAGTGCACCCGCAGAGCACTTTACATCCACATATGGGGTATGTTCTTACTCAGAAGAAATGGGGTTACACATATTGTTTTTTTTTTACCTATTTTCCCTTGTGAAAAATTTAGGGTAACACCAGCATTTTAGTGGAAAACTTTTTTTTTCTTCATTTTCTCATCCAACTTTAACAAAAATTTGTCAAACACCTGTGGGGTGTTAAGGCTCACTATACCCCATGTTACGTTCCGTGGGGGGTGTAGTTTCCAAAATGGGGTCACACGTGGGTATTGTTTTTTTTTTTGCGTTCATGTCAGAACCGCTGTAAAATCAGCCACCCTTGTGCAAATCACCAATTTAGGCCTTAAATGTACATAGTGCGCTCTCACTCCTGAGCCTTGTTGTGCGCCTGCAGAGCATTTTACGTCCACATTTGGGGTATTTGCCTACTCAAGAGGAATTGTGTTACAAATTTTCCTTTTACCTCTTGTGAAAATGAAAAGTATGGGGCAACGCCAGCATATTAAACATTTTTTCTTTTTTTTACACTAACCCCAACTTTTCCTTTTCATATGAGGTAAAAGGAGAAAAAGCCCCCCAAAATTTGTAACTCAATTGCTCCCGAGTACGGAAATACCCCGTATGTGGCCCTAAACTGTTTCCTTGAAAAACGACAGGGCTTCGAAGTGAGAGAGCACCATGGCCATTTGAGGCCTAAATTAGGGATTTGCATAGGGGTGGACTCGGATGCAAGCGTTACAATTGCCACCACTACCAAAAATATTCTACGCCAGTGATTCCCAAACAGGGTGCCTCCAGCTTTTGCTCTAAACTCCCAGTATGTCCGGACAGTCAGTGGCTGTCCGGCAATGCTGGGAGCTGTTGTTTTACAACAGCTGGAGGCTCCGTTTTGGAAACAGTGCCGTACGAGATGTCTTTCATTTTTATTGGGGGGTGTTTTACCCTTTAATATGTGTTAGTGTAGTGTTTTTAGGGTACATTCACACCTGCGGGGGTTTACGGTAAGTTTCCTGCTAGGAGTTGGAGCTGTGGTGGAAAATTTGCCGCAGCTTAAACTTAAAGCAGGAAACTCACTGTAAACCCACCTGTGTGATTGTGCCCTGTACATTCACATGGGGGGGGGACCTCCAGCTGTTGCAAAATTACAACTCCCAGCATGCACTTGCAGACCGTGCATGCTGGGAGTTATAGTTTTGCAACAGCTGGAGGCGCACTGGTTGTAAACCTGGAGTTGGGTACTGTTACCTAACTCAGTATTTTCCAACCAGAGTGCCTCCAGCTGTTGCAAAAATACAACTCCTGGCATGTACTGATCGCCGAAGGGCATGCTGGGAGTTGTGGTTATGCAACAGCTGGAGGCATGCAACTACAACTCCCAGCATGCCGAGACAGCCGTTTGCATGTGCATGCTGGGAGTTGTAGTTTTGCAAGATTTAGAGGGCCACGGTTTGTAAACCACCACACAGTGATCTCCAAACTGTGGCCCTCCAGATGTTGCCAAACTACAAATCCCAGCATGCCCAGACAGCAAACTGCTGGACTGAAAACATGTTGTGTTCGGCAAAGTCATTGAAGGCTACGAAGTTGTAAAGAAGTAAATCTAAATCTTGCAGAACTACAAATCCCAGCATACCCAAACAGCAAACGATTGTGTAAGAGTGCTGGGAGTTGTAATTTTGCAACTTCTGGAGGGCTACAGATTAGAGACCACTGTACAGTCGTCTCCAAACTGTGGCCTTCCAAATGTTGCTAGGCAACAACTCATCGCGTCCGTTGCAGGATCGCCGCCGCATGCAGAGGAGCCGCCCATTGCCGATCGTCGCCGCTCCCAGCACAGTTCCC
This sequence comes from Hyla sarda, assembly GCF_029499605.1. Classification (NCBI taxonomy): domain Eukaryota; kingdom Metazoa; phylum Chordata; class Amphibia; order Anura; family Hylidae; genus Hyla; species Hyla sarda. The sequence goes on from NC_079191.1 coordinate 424,083,633, forward strand.
CCGCTCTGCCCGGAATACCGTGGGTGGGCAGAGCGGGGGAACCAAAATTTAAACCCCCCCTGCCCCCGATCTGCTATTGGTCGGTTGCTTCTGACCGACCAATAGCAGGGATAGGAGGGGTGACACCCCTGCCACCTCACTCCTATCCCTTCAGGGGAATCTGGGGTGTCTTGGACAGCAACGTTCCTCCTTATTTATGGGTCACTGGAGACCTGTATGACCCAGAATCGCCGCAGATCGCTGGTCTGAATTGAGCGACGATTTGCGACAATCCCCTCCAGGTGTTGGCACGGGATGCCTGATGAATTAGCAGCGGGGACCGGATTTACCACGGGCGTACAGGTTTGTCCTGAACGATAGGGCATGCAGGGGGTATGCATACGCCCTGCATCCCCAAGAGGTTAAAAATTAAAGAAGCCATCTGATTGGTTGTTAAAAGCAACTGGTCCAATTTTCCTCTTCACAGGTTTTGATAAATCTCCTGCAATGTTTTTGGCAAAAATGCCACAAAGATGGCATCTTGGGAGAAAACAAATGAGGGGGCAGTTTTTTAAGGTGTTTTTTTTTTTTTTTGGGGCCAAAAAGACCTCAAACAAAAATTGTGTCTGTTCCTAGGCTGGGATTAAACACAATTTACATGTGTTTTTTAAAGGAGTACTGCAGCGGCATATAACTTTTCCCCCATCCGCAGGATAGGTGATAAGTGTTTGAGCGCTGAGGGTCCGACCGCCGGGACCCCCCGCGATCTTCCATACGGGATCCAGCACTGCTGCGGCTCTGTGCGTCTAGTGCTTGTGTCGTCATCTCACTGAGGTCGACAGACTTGCCCCCTCCATTCAGTTCTATGGGAGAGGCGGGGATGCGCTAAAGCTGCCTCTACATCTCTCATGGAGGGGTCGTGAGGCACGGCCAACATGCCTCCTACATGGGGAGAGTAACGGCAGAGCCAGGGCCCGCTACAGGAGATCAAGGGGTGTCCCAGCGGTCGGAAACCTCGCGATCAAACACTTATCCCCTATCCTGCGGATGGCTGCGCTGCCTGGACGTCTGACAACTGACGTTCTTCTGCTCCGCAACGTCAGGGGCGTCATTCGTCAGATGTCCCGGCAGCCAGCGATGCTCATTGCTCATTGAGCCTCCTGAAGGCCCAGGCTGTTGAGGCCACCAAATGATATTACAAATACTGAGTGTCTGGTTAGGAGAAACAAATATAACACACCCACAGGGAGTAGCGCCATTTTAATAAAAATTGCCAAAAATCCCTTGGATAACAGCAGAATATGTTAAAAAGCTTTTTTTTTTTCTTCCAGCCAATCAGAGAGCAGCACTACTCAAATAGAACTCCCAGGAGGAGCAGCGTGTCACACATGTGATGTCATAACCATTGTCCACCAGGGAGCAGCACTGAGCAGAAATAACATGGCTCCTGCTCATTGTTCATCAGTCAGAGGCCGATGCTGGACGCTGTACCCGGGAATGGAGACTCATACACATGACTGTGACTGCCGGTAAGTGTCATATTGTTGTGTCCTAAAGGTCTTTAGTGCAGTTCCATGTGCATTTCTATAATAAACATGTAGATAATCTATCTTTTCTTTTCCTATCTTAGATGCAGTATTTCCAGCATGTGGAGTCGCATTTCCGGACCTACAGCAAGAAGTTGGATGAAGACATAACCCCTGGAATCACGCACATACACAGACACTTTGCCCAAATTCTAGAGGTAACCTCCTTTAGTATGCCCAGAGGAAGGGCAGTACAGTAGCCATGGATTCCCTACAGGTTTCCTCCCCTCTGGAGGTTTTTCCTGTCCTGAGTATTAGTTACTGTTCGCTCTTAGTGAGTGATGGAGGTTACATAAAATCCCTACACAAACATTGTAAGAAATAATAAATAAAGTTCCCCCTTTTTTAAACCATTCTTTGACTTGTTTGACTCATTTATTTATTTCTGTGTGCGAAAAATCAGGTTAGCAAAATGGATGACAGGAGTTTTTTTCTATTTTAAGTGTCCAAAGCTTCTCTCCTGCGCGATCTGCACAATTTGGTGCGGAGAGAGGCAGCTGATGCTGGGTGCGACAGTTACCGTGGCAACCGTAGCACACCCGGCAAGTTCCGGACAGTACACAAGCTTTTTCTGATAAATGAGACTCATGCAGGGAACTTGCTAGGGGTCATACGGTTGTGTGGTGTCCCGGTACCGTATTGCATACTGTACCTTGTATGGTGGTCCCCAAAGTCATAGTTACATTCAGGTAGGGTCCCCCAGGTGGGACAGTCCCTAGTCGCCTCCTCTACTCTAATTCTATAATGTTTATATGCAGGGACGTGCACACATAGGGGTAAAAGGGGGCTGGAGCCCCTGCCCTTTTCCTCACCTGCCCCTCTAGTGCCCTCACAAAAGGAGCTACAGACTAAGGGTGATAGGTGCAGTAAAAAGGTTCCGTTGCTCGGGAGATTTGTATGTGGTTTAATGGAGGGTGCTGTGCCCTCCCTGCAGGAAGGGGGCGCCACTCACCCTGTCATTATCTGCCATTTCTCTGCTTCTCTCCACACGGAGGAGACAGGAGCAAAAGAGGCAGAGAGAAGCCCCGCCCACTGTCTGCCCCGCCACAAACTCCAGCCTGTGCAGAGGGCGATGGAGCCCTTACTTACTGTAAGTAACTGGAAATATAAGTGAGTGACTGTCAGTGTGTGTGTGTATAGATCTGTGTGTGTGTATATTTGTGTGTGTGTATCTCTATGTATGTGCTTGTGCAGAGAGGGATGGCTGGGGCCTTAGTGTGACTGTATGTCAGTGTGAGGTGTATATATGTGTGTTTGTGTGTGTGTCTATCTCTATGTATGTGCCTATATATATATATGTGAGCAAGTGAATCTATGTGTGTGTATGTATATATATATATATATATATATATATATCTATGTGTGTGTATGTATGTGTGTATATATATATGAGCAAGTGAATCTATCTATCTATCTATCTATCTATCTGTGTGTGTGTGTGTGTGTGTGTATATATATATATGTGAGCAAGTGAATCTTTGTATGTGTGTATATATCTGTAAGTGATTGTATGTGTGTACCTGTATGTATGATGTGCTTATTGGCTATATCTGTTTGTATATATTCCATGTTATATGTGTGTCTGTGTATTTATGTTTCTATATGTATATTTGTACCTGTATGTATGTGTCAGTGTCTCTGTGTATGTGTGTATATGACCTATGTACTGTATGTGTGTATATGACCTATGTACTGTATGTGTGTGTATATGACCTATGTACTGTATGTGTGTGTATATGACGTATGTACTGTATGTGTGTATATTACCTATGTACTGAATGTGTGTATATGACCTATGTACTGTATGTGTTTATATTACCTATGTACTGTATGTGTGTATATTACCTATGTACTGTATGTGTGTATATGACCTATGTACTGTATGTGTGTGTATGTTACGTATGTACTGTATGTGTGTATATGACCTATGTACTGTATGTGTGTATATGACCTATGTACTGTATGTGTGTATATGACCTATGTACTGTATGTGTGTATATGACCTATGTACTGTATGTGTGTATATTACCTATGTACTGTATGTGTGTATATGACCTATGTACTGTATGGGGGAGATTTATCAAAACCTGTGCAGAGTAAAAGTTGCCTAGTTGCCCATAGCAACCAATCAGATCGCTTCTTTCATTTTCAAAAGGGCCTGTGGAAAATGAAAGAAGCGATCTGATTGGTTGCTATGGGCAACTGGGCAACTTTTCCTTTGCACAGGTTTTGATAAATCTCCCCCTATGTGTGTATATTACCTATGTACTGTATGTGTGTATATTACGTATGTACTGTATGTGTGTATATTATGTATGTACTGTATGTGTGTATATTACGTATGTACTGTATGTGTGTATATGACCTATGTACTGTATGTGTGTATATTACCTATGTACTGTATGTGTGTATATGACGTATGTACTGTATGTGTGTATATGACGTATGTACTGTATGTGTGTATATTACGTATGTACTGTATGTGTGTATATTACCTATGTACTGTATGTGTGTATATGACCTATGTACTGTATGTGTGTATATGACCTATGTACTGTATGTGTGTATATTACCTATGTACTGTATGTGTGTATATTACCTATGTACTGTATGTGTGTATATTACCTATGTACTGTATGTGTGTATATTACCTATGTACTGTATGTGTGTATATTACCTATGTACTGTATGTGTGTATATGACCTATGTACTGTATGTGTGTATATGACCTATGTACTGTATGTGTGTATATGACCTATGTACTGTATGTGTGTATATTACCTATGTACTGTATGTGTGTATATGACCTATGTACTGTATGTGTGTATATGACGTATGTACTGTATGTGTGTATATGACGTATGTACTGTATGTGTGTATATGACGTATGTACTGTATGTGTGTATATGACGTATGTACTGTATGTGTGTATATTACCTATGTACTGTATGTGTGTATATTACCTATGTACTGTATGTGTGTATATGACCTATGTACTGTATGTGTGTATATGACCTATGTACTGTATGTGTGTATATGACCTATGTACTGTATGTGTGTATATGACCTATGTACTGTATGTGTGTATATGACCTATGTACTGTATGTGTGTATATGACCTATGTACTGTATGTGTGTATATGACCTATGTACTGTATGTGTGTATATTACCTATGTACTGTATGTGTGTATATTACCTATGTACTGTATGTGTGTATATGACCTATGTACTCTATGTGTGTGTATATGACCTATGTACTCTATGTGTGTGTATATGACCTATGTACTGTATGTGTGTATATGACCTATGTACTGTATGTGTGTATATGACCTATGTACTGTATGTGTGTATATGACCTATGTACTGTATGTGTGTATATTACCTATGTACTGTATGTGTGTATATGACCTATGTACTCTATGTGTGTGTATATGACCTATGTACTGTATGTGTGTATATGACCTATGTACTGTATGTGTGTATATGACCTATGTACTGTTTGTGTGTATATGACCTATGTACTGTATGTGTGTTTATTACCTATGTACTGTATGTGTGTATATGACCTATGTACTGTATGTGTGTGTATGACCTATGTACTGTATGTGTGTATATGACCTATGTACTGTATGTGTGTATATGACCTATGTACTGTATGTGTGTATATGACCTATGTACTGTATGTGTGTGTATGACCTATGTACTGTATGTGTGTGTATGACCTATGTACTGTATGTGTGTATATGACCTATGTACTGTATGTGTGTATATGACCTATGTACTGTATGTGTGCATATGACCTATGTACTGTATGTGTGTATATGACCTATGTACTGTATGTGTGTATATGACCTATGTACTGTATGTGTGTATATGACCTATGTACTGTATGTGTGTATATGACCTATGTACTGTATGTGTGTATATGACCTATGTACTGTATGTGTGTATATTACGTATGTACTGTATGTGTGTATATGACCTATGTACTGTATGTGTGTATATGACCTATGTACTGTATGTGTGTATATGACCTATGTACTGTATGTGTGTATATGACCTATGTACTGTATGGGGGAGATTTATCAAAACCTGTGCAGAGTAAAAGTTGCCCAGTTGCCCATAGCAACCAATCAGATCGCTTCTTTCATTTTCAAAAGGGCCTGTGGAAAATGAAAGAAGCGATCTGATTGGTTGCTATGGGCAACTGGGCAACTTTTCCTTTGCACAGGTTTTGATAAATCTCCCCCTATGTGTGTATATTACCTATGTACTGTATGTGTGTATATTACGTATGTACTATATGTGTGTATATGACCTATGTACTGTATGTGTATATTACCTATGTACTGTATGTGTGTTTATTACCTATGTACTGTATGTGTGTATATGACCTATGTACTGTATGTGTGTATATGACCTATGTACTGTATGTGTGTGTGTATATGACCTATGTACTGTATGTGTGTATATGACCTATGTACTGTATGTGTGTATATGACCTATGTACTGTATGTGTGTATATGACCTATGTACTGTATGTGTGTATATGACCTATGTACTGTATGTGTGTATATGACCTATGTACTGTATGTGTGTATATGACCTATGTACTGTATGTGTGTATATGACCTATGTACTGTATGTGTGTATATGACCTATGTACTGTATGTGTGTATATGACCTATGTACTGTATGTGTGTATATGACCTATGTACTGTATGTGTGTATATGACCTATGTACTGTATGGGGGAGATTTATCAAAACCTGTGCAGAGTAAAAGTTGCCCAGTTGCCCATAGCAACCAATCAGATCGCTTCTTTCATTTTCAAAAGGGCCTGTGGAAAATGAAAGAAGCGATCTGATTGGTTGCTATGGGCAACTGGGCAACTTTTCCTTTGCACAGGTTTTGATAAATCTCCCCCTATGTGTGTATATTACCTATGTACTGTATGTGTGTATATTACGTATGTACTGTATGTGTGTATATTACGTATGTACTGTATGTGTGTATATTACCTATGTACTGTATGTGTGTGTATATGACCTATGTACCGTATGTGTGTATATTACCTATGTACTGTATGTGTGTATATGACCTATGTACTGTATGTGTGTATATTACCTATGTACTGTATGTGTGTTTATTACCTATGTACTGTATGTGTGTATATGACCTATGTACTGTATGTGTGTATATGACCTATGTACTGTATGTGTGTATATTACCTATGTACTGTATGTGTGTATATTTCCTATGTACTGTATGTGCCTTTATGTTATGTACTTGTATGTATTGTATGAAGCACATTATTAGGGAATTATTGGAGGAATATAAGCACAGTATATAGGGAATTTATGGAAGCACAGTATATATTTCATTATATTGGAACATTATATTTTTATGTATGCTGGCACTGTGTATAGATCCTTAGGGTGCGTTCACATGTGCCTATTTTTGCTGCAGATTTGCTGCAGATTTTGCTTCCCATTGACAATGGGAAGAGAAATCTGCTAAAGCAAATCTGCAGCAGAAAATACGCACGTGTGAACGCACCCTTAGTGGTGGCACAGTATAGTTAAATAATAGTGGCACAATATATAGTTCATTAATGGTGGCACAGTATATAGTTCATTAATGGTGGCACAGTATATAGGGAATTAATAGATGAATGGTGGCACAGTATATAGTTCATTAATGGTGGCACAGTATATAGTTCATTAATGGTGGCACAGTATATAGTTCATTAATGGTGGCACAGTATATAGGGAATTAATAGATGAATGGTGGCACAGTATATAGTTCATAAAGGGGGGTACGGTATATATTTAAAGGCAAACTGGCAGGCTGTTTACTCGCACTAAACCCAATACACTAGGTTACAGTGCAGTATACAAAAATTGGTCTTTCCATTTTCTAGGTATTGCCCCACATTGCTAGTATGCGAAGTCAGTCTTGTGCGCAATGGAGGCGGAGCTTCCCTGCCTCCATCCTGTATGCTGTGCTATGCCTGGCCGTCTTTGTATATTTGTAATTCTGTATTTTGTTCTGGCCAATTAAAGGAGATACATGGAAATAATTAAGTTATCCACTATCAATGGGATAGGGGATAAGTAGCTGAACGCGGGGGGTTCTGACCGCTAAGGGCCCCCTGCGATCTCTGGGATGAGACGCAGCGCTCAGTGAGAAGTGCGTGCTGCAGACAGTACTAGCTCCATTATTTTTTATGGGAGCGCTGAAAAGACATAGGTAGAGCTCTCAGGCATCATTGGCGCTCCCATAGAAATGAATGAAGCGCATGCCGTCTACGTGGGAGACACGGCAAACCTTCATGTGAGTATGATAAAGATGGGAGCCTATGCTAGGGCGGCGGCGCAGTTGTTGGAAGAGGGGTTTTTCTTTAGGTTTCCGTATTCCATTTGTTCCGGGAGAGGAGGGGTCGGTTGTTAAAAATTTGTGCTCTGCGCTGGGTCACCCTGAGGTTGTGAGGGGAAAAGTTGAGTAAGGAGGTGCGGCTTGGACGGATGTATGGGCCTTTTAGTGTCCCTCCGGTGGATCATTTGTGGGTGTCGCCATTGGGGGTGGTTCCTAAGAAGGAGCCATTTAAGTTCAGGTTGATTCATTACCTGTCCTTCACCAGGGGTGCGTCTGTTAACCCCTTAAGGACTCAGCCCATTTTGGCCTTAAGGACTCAGACAATTTAATTTTTACGTTTTCATTTTTTCCTCCTCGCCTTCTAAAAATCATAACTCTTTTATATTTTCATCCACAGACTAGTATGAGGGCTTGTTTTTTGCGCGACCAGTTGTCCTTTGTAATGACATCACTCATTATATCATAAAATGTATGGCGCAACCAAAAAACACTATTTTTGTGGGGAAATTAAAACGAAAAACGCAATTTTGCTAATTTTGGAAGGTTTTGTTTTCACGCCGTACAATTTATGGTAAAAATGAAGCGTGTTCTTTATTCTGCGGGTCAATACGATTAAAATGATACCCATTATTATATACTTTTATATTATTGTTGCGCTTAAAAAAAAATCACAAACTTTTTAACCAAATTAGTACGTTTATAATCCCTTTATTTTGATGACCTCTAACTTTTTTATTTTTCCGTATAAGTGGCGGTATGGGGGCTCATTTTTTGCGCCATGATCTGTACTTTTTTTTGATACCACATTTGCATATAAAAAACTTTTAATACATTTTTTATAATTTTTTTTTTAATAAAATGTATTAAAAAAGTAGGATTTTTGGACTTTTTTTATTTTTTTTCGTTCACGCTGTTCACCGTACGGGATGATTAACATTTTATTTTAATAGTTCGGACATTTACGCACGCGGCGATACCAAATATGTCTATAAAAAATGTTTTTTACGCTTTTTGGGGGTAAAATAGGAAAAAACGGACGTTTTACTTTTTTATTGGGGGAGGGGATTTTTCACTTTTTTTTTTACTTTTACTTTTAAATTTTTTAAATTTTTTTTTACACTTGAATAGTCACCATAGGGGACTATTCATAGCAATACCATGATTGCTAATACTGATCTGTTCTATGTATAGGACATAGAACAGATCAGTATTATCGGTCATCTCCTGCTCTGGTCTGCTCGATCACAGACCAGAGCAGGAGACGCCAGGAGCCGCACGGAGGAAGGAGAGGGGGCCTCCGTGCGGCGTTATGAATGATCGAATCCCCACAGCAGCGCTGCGGGCGATCCGATCGTTCATTTAAATCGCGAACTGCCGCAGATGCCGGGATCTGTATTGATCCCGGCACCTGAGGGGTTAATGGCGGACCCCCATTGCCGGCGGGTCCCTGGCTGCGATCAGCAGCCGGGATCAGCCGCGCATGACACGGGCATCGCTCCGATGCCCGCGGTTATGCTTAGGACGTAAATGTACGTCCTGGTGCGTTAAGTACCACCTCACCAGGACGTACATTTACGTCCTGCGTCCTTAAGGGGTTAATGATGGTATTGATCCGGAGTTGTGTTCTGTTAATTATACTTCGTTTGATGCGGCATTGGGGTGGTTGTGGCTGTACGGCGTGGGAGCGCTCTTAGCGAAAACGGACGTTGAGGCAGCTTTTCGCTTGCTTCCGGTCCATCCTGATTGTTTACACTTACTGGGGTGTTTTTGGGATGGGGGTTATTTTGCGGATCGTTGTTTGCCCATGGGATGTTCCATTTCTTGTTTTTATTTTGAATGTTTTTGTACTTTTTTGGAGTGGGTTGTGCGAGATGTGTCTGGGTGTCAGTCTTTTATCCATTACCTAGATGATTTTTTGTGCATTGGCCCACCGGGTTCTAATGTGTGTTCCCTGTTGTTACACACGATGGAGTCGGTGGCGCAGCGTTTTGGTGTTCCTTTGGCTAAGGATAAGACGGAGGGCCCTCTTGAGGTCCTTAGTTTTTTGGGAATTGAAATTGACACACGGGTTTTTGAATGCCGTTTGCCGAGAGATAAGTTGTTAGGGTTGCGCAATGCAGTGGACGCTGCACGTTGCCGAAAAAAGATTCGGATGCGTGAGTTACAGTCTCTTTTCGGTAAACTGAATTTTGCCTGCAGGATCATGCCGATGGGACGTTTTTCGGCAGAAAGTTGGCCCAGGCTACGGCGGGGGTGACTTTGCCTCATCATTTTATTCGGTTATCTGCGGAGTTGCGTGATGACTTGGAGGTTTGGGCTTCTTTTTTGCAGAATTATAATGGTCGAGCGGTGGTCATGGGCGCAGTGGAGGACGCGGTAGATTTTGAGTTATATACCGATGCGGCAGGTGGGGTTGGTTTTGGGGCTTATTGTCAGGGGAGCTGGTGTGCTGAGCCATGGGCGGAGTTATGGGGTGTTGAAGGGGTGCTATGAAATCTGGTGCTTCTTGAATTGTTTCCAATTGTGGTGGCTTTGTCAGTCTGGGGGGACAGGTTCAGGGATAAAAAAAAAATAGTTTTCACTGTGATAATATGGGTGTGGTAATGGCAATTCAAAATTTGTCTGCGTCTTCGCCTTCTGTGGTACGGTTGTTGCAGCATTTGGTGTTGGTGTGTTTGTCTTTGTGGGTGGTTGCTGTGCATATTGCAGGGGTGAAGAATGAGATTGCTGATGCACTCTCTCGTTCACAGTGGTCACGGTTCCGGTCCCTGGTGCCTCAGGCGGAGGCGGTAGGAGTTCCATGCCCGGAGGAGTTGTGGGTCCTGCCGATTCGGCGGCGAACTCGTTGATTGAGGCGTCCTTGGCAAAGTACCACGTGGGCCTCTTATTCGGCTGCGTGGCAGCAGTGGGAGTCGTGGCAGCGTTTGTTGATGAATGGGGTTGATGGGGATTGCGGTGAAGTTGGGGTAGATGTTAAACTGTTGTTATTATTGGGACATTGCAGGGAGGAGGGATGGTCGGTGCCTAAGGTTAATAGGTTGGTGGCTGGTATTGCTTTCGGGTGTAAGCTTAGAGGATTAGTTGATGTTACGAAGTCCTTTTTAGTTTTATGGGCCATACAGGGTTACAGGAAAGGTTAGAGGTCGCATGATAGGCGTAGGCCGGTATCTTTTGCCACGTTGCATTTGTTGAGTTCTCAGTTGGGTGGCGTATGTTCCTCGGAGGGGGAGGTGCTACTTTTTAGATTAGCTTTTTCTTTAGCCTTTTTTGGGGCCTTGCGTTTGGGGGAATTGCTTAGTCCTTCGACGCGCAGGTGCCGGGGGGGGGGGGGGGGGGGTGGAGGGGTTGTTGGATGACAACGTTCAGCTGTATTCTGATAGAGTTGAGTTTTGCTTGCGGAGCTCAAAGACGGATCAGTTTGGGAGAGGGAGGCGTGTGGTTTTGTTTGAGGTGCCGGGGAGTGCGGTGTGCCCAGTTTGCTGTCTCCATTGTTATAGGGTACGATACGTGCCATGGAACAGCCCGTTGCTGAGGCATTTGGATGGGTCCTTTTTGTCCAGAATTCAATTTATGGCGGTGTTTAGGAGATGTTTAGTGGCGGGGGGTGTGGATAGTGAGTGTTTTAGTGGCCATTCTTTTAGGATTGGTGCAGCTACGGAGGCGGCTCGTTGGGGTTTGGGGGATGATTTAATTAACCATATTGGGCGGTGGGAGTCGGTTCGTTTTAGGTCATATATTAGGTTGGATTGAGGATGTACTTGGGTAGGGGGGTGTTTGTTTTTTAATCTGTCATTTGTTTTTTCTTTCTTTGTTTTTCAGATCGTCCCTGCTTGGTCTGGATACTGGGTCATTCTTATGTGCATTTTGGGGCAGTGCGGGTTTCCATTCGCCCGAATGGTAGGCAACTGGGTTTTTCCAGGGAGGTGGCGGTGATAAGGTGGTTGGGTCAGAGAGGGATGGTGTGGAGCAGGGTAGTGCCGGAGTTAACCAAGTTTGTACGACTTGATAAGACGCTGGATATATTAGTCTTACACGTAGAGGGCAATGATTTGGGGGCTCGTCCATTCAGGGAATTGATTTGGGATGTCAAATTTGACATTTTACGGGTGTGGGCCATGTTTCCGAACATGGTGGTAGTTTGGTCTGATATTGTTCCCCGAAAAAAGTGGGACTTAGCCCGGTTGGTTGAGCAGATTAACAAAGCTAGGATAAAGGTGAATCGGGCGTTGGGAAAATTTGTGGCTCGTTATGGGTCGGTGGCTGTGAGACACACGCGCTGTTGGAGGATGGTGACGGGGCTTTTTGGCGGAGGGATGGCGTTCATCTAAATGCAGTTGGTATCGATGTGTGGTGTTTGGCGTTGCAGGAGGGGATTGAGGTGGCTATGAAGGTGTGGAGAGATGCAAATTCCTAAGGTGTCAGGAACTTTCATTGTGGCAGGAGGGTCCTCGAAGTCGGTGAGGAAAAAGGTGTGGGAAAACCTAAAGGGGAGGGAACCGAATTGGTTCTGGACTTCTTTGTGGAGGCTTGATCTGGGTGGATGGCGGTTCCAGTGGAGGAAGTCAGTAATGGGAGGCTTAGGCCTCTGGGGGTTGGTCCCCGTGGGGGAGTGTCCTGTCTCTGAGCCAGTGCGGATTGGCTGGAGGCAAAATAAAAGGAGCCCGTGTGGGATCTAAGTGAAAAGGGTAACCGCCATGTGGAATTTTGGGCTTCGAAGACCACCTTGGGAGTTTATTGTATTATTTAATGTTATTTAAGATTATATTAATGTTATGTGTTTGTTATAATAAAACGGCTGCTGTGGCCAATTCATTCCATTCTGTGTCTGTGTTAATTATTGGTAGGAGGGGTGAGAGGGTACGGATTTGGCAATACCTCTGTCATGCCATACGATGACTTAATGACAATGCCATACCAGAACAGAACAATACTGCCATACCAGAACAGAACAATAGTGCCATACGGTGACTGAATAACAACACCATACCAGAACAGAACAATACTGCCATACCAGAACAGAACAATAGTGCCATACCGTGACTGAATAACAACGCCATACCAGAAAAGAACAATACTGCCATACCGTGACTGAATAACAATGCCATACCAGAACAGAACAATACTGCCATACCAGAACAGAACAATAGTGCCATACCGTGACTGAATAACAACACCATACCAGAACAGAACAATACTGCCATACCAGAACAGAACAATAGTGCCATACCGTGACTGAATAACAACGCCATACCAGAACAGAACAATACTGCCATACCATGACTGAATAACAACTCCATACCAGAACAGAACAATACTGCCATACCATGACTGAATAACAACGCCATACCAGAACAGAACAATACTGCCATACCGTATCTGAATAACAACGCCATACCAGAACAGAACAATACTGCCATACCGTGACTGAATAACAACGCCATACCAAAACAGAACAATACTGCCATACCATGACTGAATAACAACACCATACCAGAACAGAACAATACTGCCATACCTTGACAGAATAACAAAGCCATACCAGAACAATACTGCCATACCGTATCTGAATAACAACGCCATACCAGAACAGAACATGACTAGGGGATCGTAGAATTACGCTTGGCCTACACCACCCATTTCCAATTACCTTTTCCCCAATAAACACAGACACTCCAACGTGGTGCAAAGACCACAGCGGACCCAATTTTTTATTATCAAGCCCAATTAGCAAATATATATTAATAAATATATATATATATAAATATAACACTTTACATGTCTTCATAAATAACATGCCCCCTAACATCTCCCGCTATCCAAGGTAACATTACCCCATAACATTCACATAACCTGAACATAGTGCAGAATGAATTAACCAAACTCCTGATATATCACCAGACTGTAAGGGGACCTGAAGGCAGCTTCTCCTTCCACTCTCTCCTACTTTGCCCTTGGTCGACAGTCACCTGACCCAAGGGCACCACCTTCGGAGACCACTCTGCCAACCGCTCGAGCATGCCTCTATCTCCCACCAAGGCGGCCGGTTGTGACCCCTTACACCCGGCCGGCCCTCCACAAAGCCACTGCTCTTTCGACTACCTCTCTAATGGACACGGTCCACAGATCCGTCCCGATAGGTGTCAGGTGCACCCTATCCCGCCCCAAGAATTCCACCGACGGCACCTCGAGCTCCATGTGGCGAACCACCAATCCCCCGTTCCGAGCCACAAATTTACTCACAGCATTGTTCACCCTTGCCCGATTCACCTTCTTCACTGATCACGCCTGCTCCCACTTCAAACGCGCCACCATATCGGACCAGACAATGACAATCCCCGGGAAAGAGGCCCAGATGCGCAACATGTCCAGCTTGATGTCCCGCAGTAGAGATTTAGAGGTGCGCACCGCCAGGTCATTCCCCCCAGCGTGGACAACCAGCACATCCGGGGCCCTGCCCAGTTCCACAAAGGAATGTAAAAACGGCAGCAGTTCGGACCACATCAACCCCCCTTTCCCCAACCAACGAACATGAGCGACGTCCCGGCTGAGCCCCAGGTCGCACGTCAGCCCGCTCACCCCCCCCCTACGGACGTAGGAATGCCCCACGATCCAAACCAAGCAAGGTCCAGGATCTGTAAAACACAACAAAACAAAATAAATAAAAAAACACTGCCCAACGGAACCCCATCGTACACACATCACAACAATTGAGGACGGACATAAATTCTGTAGCGCTGCGACTCCCACCTCCCGATCCTCTGAATGGCCTCACGCCCCAACCCCCACCTGGACGCTTCCGTAACCGCCTCTATACGAAATTAGTGCGAACTATACTCTCCAGGAACGCACTCAACCACCCCCAAGCAGCGCCTGAAAACTTGCACAAACTGGAACTTAGACAAGTCCGGTGCACCAACAACAGCCCAACCCCCACCGTACGCCACTCCAAAAACTCCCTGAAATGCCGCACCGGGCACATCTCCGATCCCCGCAGCGCCGCTAGGCGCACCACAAAACCGCGGCCCACCTGGTCCGTTTTAGACTTCCGGATCACGCATTCCAGAACCTCGCCCACCAACACCACATCCACCGCCAACAAACCCCCACTATATGTCGACTCGGGGCCACCAGCTCCGATATGCAAAATGCCCCGATTAAAAAAGCCAGGGCAAACGCCAACTGAAAAAGAACAACCTCGTACTCCGACGCACAAATCTCCCCCAACACAGTCCCTAACCTAATTAACAACGAAAAAGAGACCGGCCTATGAGTATCCCTCGTAGCCGCGCCTTTCCGAAAACCCTTGGCCGCCTGCTTCACCAAGAACGATTTGGTCGAGTCAGGGATCTCCCGCGACTTGAACCAAAAGGCTAGCGCCGCCAAGCGACGCCCCAAACCCGCAGGAGAAACCCTATCCTGGAACAACCTACCCACATAAAACAAAAGTCAGGCTCACCCAGTCCCGCGGCTCCTCCCCTCCGCTAACCTCCGCCACCAAGGATTCCCACTCAGACCAGCACCTACAATACCCCGCCCACGTGGCCCCACTCACTGACCGGCGTACCAACTCCATAGCCACAGTCAGACCTCCGTCCACAGCCACTCTGGGCAAGGCAGCCCATTCACGTCCGCCGCTGGTGCCAGCTCTCGAAAACGGTCCCACTGAAACCGAGAAAGAGAGTCAGCGATGGAGTTATGCACCCCAGGGACATGCATAGCAACAAAATGCACATTCAATACCAGCCCCCGCAGCACCAACCTACGCAGAAAACTCACCACAGGTGGCGACCCCGCTGACTGAGCATTGACCGCTTGCACCACCCCGAGGTTGTCACAATGGAAGCAGACCTTGCGATTTCTAAACAACTCCCCCCCCCAATCTCCACTGCCACAATTATAGGGAACAACTCCAACAGTGCCAAATTGCGCACCAACCCTCTACTTTCCCACTCATCGGGCCACAGCGCTGCGCACCACCGCCCTTGCAAGTAGGCCCCAAAACCTGAGCTACCCGCCGCATCTGTATACAATTCAAGTTCCCAGCTGGACACCGCTCCCTACATCACGACAGACCTACCATTATACCGTGACAAAAAGGACTGCCATACTTCCAAGTCCGCTCTCACCTCCCCGGAGAGCCGCACATAATGATGCGGCCTCCTAACATCTGCCGCAGCCGCGGCCAGCCGCCTGCATTGGCATAATGCGGCAAGCGAAATTGAGGTGCCCCACAAGCAGCGACTGCACATCCCTGAGCTGCACCTTATGCATCCGAAGCGCCGCCTTCACCGCCCCCCGCAACTCGTCCAATTTGTCAACCGGCAACCTGCATTCCATCGCCACCGTGTCGATCTCAATCCCTAGGAACTTCAGCACCGTACATGGACTTTCGGTCTTGTCAGGAGCCAGAGGCACCCCAAACAGAGCCGCAACCCGCTCCATCGTCTGCAACAAAACCCCGCACAACGCCGACCCCGCTGGTCCCAAAAACAAAAAGTCATCAAGATAGTGCAGGACCGAGGACACCTGAGCCTCGCTCCGCACCACCCATTCCCGGAAGGTGCTGAACCTCTCAAAGTACGAGCAGGAGATCGAGCAACCCATAGGCAGGCACATATCAACGAAAAAACAACCCTCCCAAACGCAACCCAACAAGTGGAAGCTGTCCGGGTGAACTGGCAATAGGCGGAAGGCCGCCTCAATGTCAGTCTTAGCCATCAACGCGCCCACCCCAAACCGCCGCACCCACCGTAACGCCGCGTCGAACGAAGTATAGGAGACCGTGCACAAAGCCGGATCAATCCCATCATTCACCGACCCCCCTTCAGGATGAGAGAGGTGGTGAATGAGCCGAAATTTATTTGGCTCCTTTTTCGGCACCAAACCCAAGGGGGACAGGCACAAATCCTGCAACGGCAAATCAGCAAATGGACCCGCCATCCTGTCCATCGCCCCTTCCTTGAAAAGTTTCTCACGCACCACTCCCGGGGGCGCCAATGCTGAAGACAAATTACGCACCCCCCCCCCCCCTGGCCCTGCCCTGATGCTCTGAATTCTGAACCCACAGGAGAACCCCTCACGGAGAAGCGCGGCTGCGCTCTTATCTAGGTACTGCGCGAGGAACGGCAGCATGGCCGCCAGCCTCAGCGGCATCGCCCCTTTTCTGCTCAGTCTCCCCCGATCCTTTGCCCTTACCCCGCTTAAAGCATCGGGACAGACTATGGGCACCGCCACAGCTGGAGCATTTGTGCTTAAACTTGCACTCGCTCCCGAACTTACATTGGCTGTCGTTAAACTGCCAACAGCACCCTTTCCCCGTCCCCCCAGGCTTACTCCCTCTTGACCCGCTGGCCCCATCCCGAAAGGACTGCTGCCCGCTTCCACTAGCCCTCGGTCCCGCCATAAGCCTCATCCAAAGGCTAATATCTTTATGATCCCAGCGCAATGCTGGGCGGATGGCCTTCCGCTGCCGGTACTGCTCATCATATCTGATTAGGGACACTGCAAGTTTCTCAACCTGTGCAAGTACAAGCACGAGTATTCCGTCTGTGGAAGCAATCACGCCGCGGCACGATGCCCGCGGGCCTAAAAGCAGCCAGCACGGCCCGCGGGCATCGCTCCGCGGCGTGATTGCCTCCACAGACGGAACACTCGTGCTTGTACAGGTTGAGAAACTTGCAGTGTCCCTCATTAAACAGCCAACATGCGCCGGGCCGCCGAACGGCCACTGATCCCGCAGACCAGGCTGGACCAGTAGCCCCGGCCATCAACAAGCGCAACCACACGTCGGTGGCCTTCACCCCCCAACCGACCTAAGGCGTCAACGCCAGTCGGCGACGAAATTCTTCGTCGTACCGCCACCTGGCCATGCCACCATGCAATTTATACGCATTGTGAACAGAGTCTATATAGATGAAGAGCTCCGAACACTGTTCAGGATGCTTCTCACCCATAATACAGCCCAGCACTGAAAATGCCTGTAACCAATTCCCCATGGTCTTAGCTACACGAGGCCTAGCAGGGAAAGATTTCTCTGTCGGAGGCTTATGCTCCTTATCAACGGTATGTTGGTCTACCGACACCAACGACCATATATCCACATATAGATTACCCCAAATCTTCTCCTTCACCGCTACATCTACGTGAGACCCCAGGGGGCTGACATCACAAAAGAACGACTCCTTATGCACCCCAGCCTGCCCCGGGGACACCTTCCTCGACACGACCGCAGTACCGGCCTGAGAACCCTCTAACTTAGCAAGGACAGCCTTCAGAGTAGGTAACAGTTCAGGTCCCGCATTACCCCACACCCCTGCATAATTAAACTCACCGGTCTGCACAGGAACCACCGCCGGAGTTGAGGAAGGACCGCTCTGCTGGACGGGAACCGGGTCCACTTGCTCTGCCGGCGCAGGAACTGTCACAGCGCCAGGTCGGTCAGCCACCCGTGAAGACCTCCGTGCCGGTCGGGACCTATGCCTCCGTCCAGACAGACAGTTTACAGGACCTCCTGTCCGGGCTTACAGAGCTCCATGAACTACCCCCAGAGGAAGAAGGCGAACGCCAACGTGAGGAACGGGACCTACGTTGACCGGGCCCTGCTCCTGGACTCCCGGTGACATCTCCTACCACACCCATGATGAGACACAGCGGTTCTGCTCCGACGTGAGCGGCCAGAACCCCGGGAAGACTACCTAGATCTATGCTCATGGGACCTACGCACCGACCCAGTGACACGGTCGCGCGGTGGCTGGCTGACTGGGGGAGCTGGCACTTGTGCAGCAGCAGACAAAGGATGTGGTGGCAGGGGGGCAGTTACACTGTGAGGAGCGCCCTGATGGGGCAGCACCGGGGTTACAGGCGGAAATTGGGAAGGGGGGGGGGGGGTTGGTCAAAATACCCTGTCCCTCAACTAAACCCTCAACCGCATCCTCAAACAAGGGGTCACTATTCTGGTCCTCAGACTGAGAAGGCCGAGGGGGCAAACCACTTGTAGCCCCAGACTTACTGCTACCGGCAACTGGAAGGCCAATGGGGACTGGAAACACAGGGGAAGTCCATGAGGATGCCTGGGAGTTACGTGAAGCCTGGGTGCCCATAGCTATTGTAGCACTACCTGCCGCCTCACTAGCTATCCTGCGGCCAGAGGAAACAGAGCCGCGCTGAGAGAGCCGGCCCACATGGACAGGAAGGGGCGGAGCTACCGCCCCATCCCGTGTTACTGCGGAACTAGCAGCCTGGGCCCGCTGCGAAGATCTTCCCCATCGGCAGCCGCCGGAAAGGTGAGGGGGACTAGGGCTGAGACGGGAGGGAGGACGGGACTGGCGAGCATACCATGACTGAATAACAACGCCATACCAGAACATAACAATACTGCCATACCATGATGAATAACAATGTCATATCAAAACAGAACAATACTGCCATACCATGACTGAACAACAATGCCATACCAGAACAGAACAATACTGCCATACCATGACTGAATAACAATGTCATATCAAAACAGAACAATACTGCCATATCGTGACTGAATAACAACACCATACCAGAACATAACAATACTGCCATATTATGACTGAATAACAACACCATACCAGAACAGAACAATACTGCCATACCGTGACTGAATAGCAACGCCATAACAGAACAGAACAATACTGCCATACCGTGACTGAATAACAATGCCATACTAGAACAGAACAATACCGCCATACCGTGACTGAATAACAACACCATACCAGAACAGAACAATACTTCCATACCGTGACTGAATAACAATGCCATACCAGAACAGAACAATACTGCCATACCGTGACTGAATAACAACACCATACCAGAACAGAACAATATTGCCATACCATGACTGAATAACAACACCATACCAGAACAGAACAATACTGCCATACCGTGACTGAATAACAATGCCATACTAGAACAGAACAATACTGCCATACCATGACTGAATAACAACACCATACCAGAACAGAACAATTCTGCCATACCGTGACTGAATAACAACACCATACCAGAACAGAACAATTCTGCCATACCATGACTGAATAACAACACCATACCAGAACAGAACAATACTGCCATACCATGACTGAATAACAACACCATACCAGAACAGAACAATACTGCCATACCATTGTGGTAGCCCTTGGGGGGGTGTATGGTAGTGGTGGTATGGTAGAGGTATATAAGGGGTAATGTTAACCCTAGAAGAGTTTGTGACGCCAGGCTGAGGGCTGGTATGCTAAATCAGTGTTCCGGCCTATCGCCGCCCTTCCCAGTAACGACAGGTGCATAAAATAACTGAAGGTCCACAAGGAGATTTGAACTTGAACTTGAATAACGTTTACTGAAGTGCTTGCAATATTCACGGCACAGTAACAGTCTCATACAAACAGTCCTTTGGTTGCTTAGTGACTGGCAGTAGTTGCGGACCTTGAGCGAGACAATAAGTCTATGAATTTAGGAAGAGATTTGCAGATCCGTCCGGATTTAGGGGAGTTATTAGGTCCGGTGATGCTGCAGAGTGTTTGGGAATTGATACACTCTATAATTATATTGTTCAGCCATTGCCGTAAGGCTCAGGCCTAACTCACTGCGATTACTGCTGTACAGGTCTTCTCTCATCAAGAGCACAGGAGCAAGAGAGAGAAACATGGCCGCCGCTCCCTTTTATGGGCAGGGGGTGGGGCGAATCTGATTGGTCCGAATGTCTGCCATTCACCATTACATGGTGTGATGGGATTGCTTACATCACAGGGCCTCCAAAGGTCCTTAAGCAATACCATAGAGTTCACCTAGTCACATGACCCGCAGGTCCTGCAACGCTAATGGAAACAAGTAATTAACCATTTATTTACATCTATTATTCTATTTACATTAATCTATGCATAAATTACTAATTATATACTAGAATAGAGGCGACTAGGGGTAGACTGACTAATAGGGATCCCTAAGTCCTAGGGACTCTGGCTATGGGGACCCATAAATAAACAAGTACCGTATGGAATGCGGTACTGGGATACCACAAAATGACTGTACAACAACGCCATACCAGAACAGAACAATACTGCCATACCAGGACGGAATAACAATGCCATAACAGAACAGAACAATACTGCCATACCAGGACTGAATAACAACGCCATACCAGAACAATGAGGGACATTTATCAATGTTTGCTTATGTATTCTTTTTTTTTTAGTAATTTTTTCCTTACTTTTTTTTTGCTTATGTGTGACTTATTTATCAACTGGTTTCAGCCTGTAGATAATTTTCTTTCACGTAAGCAATTTTTTCCTTTTTTACTTTGGTAGTAGCTTTTTCTGCTCCATGTTTGAGCTGGAGTAAATTTAGTCAATTTTTAACCCTGTTGCGACTTTTTTATGCGCAGTTGCGACTGTCGCAGTTAATAAATACCTGACTACCCGTAGTCCATTTTAAAATTATTACTACGTAGTTAATTTTTGAAAAACTTGCTTTTCTCGTTTTCCAGTCAAAATGTCGCACGAAAAATCGCGTAGTCGCAGTTGCGACAATTTTGCGACAATTATAGTAAAGAAAACCTGACTAAACCCGTTGATAAATGTCCATAAATATGTCCATAATGTGACTGAATAACACTGCCATACCAAAACAGAACAATACCACCATAGTGTGACACCACAGTTCTTCCCCTGCTGTAAAGTAATGTTTGATATATATATTGTGACGATCCGTCTTGGGGATTAGCTCTGGGATCGTCCTGGTCACTTGCCACGGGACACGTTCCTCACAATAACACCACAGACCACAGTTCCGCATACAAGTCTGGCTCCTCGCCAGCTTTATTTCTACAGGTTGAAGGTAAAACAAAACATAAACAGGAACAAAATAAAGTCCTAGACCGTCTGGTCACTGACTACACATATCAGCATGCCCTGACTACGAACTGGTGAGCTACCCTCAACCAGTTAACCCCTTAAGGACCGAGCCCTTTTTCACCTTAAGGACCAGAGCATTTTTTGAACATCTGACCACTGTCACTTTAAACATTAATAACTCTGGAATGCTTTTAGTTATCATTCTGATTCCGAGATTGTTTTTTCGTGACATATTCTACTTTAACTTAGTGGTAAAATTTTATGGTAACTTGCATCCTTTCTTGGTGAAAAATCCCCAAATTTGATGAAAAAAATGAAAATTTTGCATTTTTCTAACTTTGAAGCTCTCTGCTTGTAAGGAAAATGGATATTCAAAATAAAAAAAATTTGGGTTCACATATACAATATGTTTACTTTGTGTTTGCATCATAAAATGTATGAGTTTTTACTTTTGGAAGACACCAGAGGGCTTCAAAGTTCAGCAGCAATTTTGAAATTTTTCACAAAATTTTCAAACTCACTATTTTTCAGGGACCAGTTCAGTTTTGAAGTGGATTTGAAGGGTCTTCATATTAGAAATACCCCATAAAAGACCCCATTGTAAGAACAACACCCCCCCAAAGTATTCAAAATGACATTCAGTAAGTGTATTAACCCTTTAGGTGTTTCACAGGAACAGCAGCAAAGTGAAGGAGAAAATTCAAAATCTTCATTTTTTACACTCGTAAGTTCTTGTAGACCCAGTTTTAGAATTTTTGCAAGGGGTAAAAAGGAGAAAATTTTTTACTTGTATTTGAAACCCAATTTCTCTCGAGTAAGCACATACCTCATATGTCTATGTTAATTGTTCAGCGGGCGCAGTAGAGGGCTCAGAAGAGAAGGAGCGACAAATGGTTTTTGGGGGGCATGTCACTTTTAGGAAGCCCCTATGGTGCCAGGACAGCAAAAAAAAAAAAAAAACACATGGCATACCATTTTGGAAACTAGACCCCTTGGGGAACGTAACAAGGGGTAAAGTGAACCTTAATACCCTACAGGTGATTCACGACTTTTGCATTTGTAAAAAAAAGAAATGTTTTTACCTAAAATGCTTGGTTTCCCAAAGATTTTACATTTTTAAAAAGGATAATAGCAGAAAATACCCCCCAAAATTTGAAGCCCAATTTCTCCCGATTCAGAAAACACCCCATATGGGGGTGAGAAGTGCTCTGCTGGCGCACTACAGGTCTCAGAAGAGAAGGAGTCACATTTGGCTTTTTGAAAGCAAATTTTGCTCTGGGGGCATGCCGCATTTAGGAAGCCCCTATGGTGCCAGAACAGCAAAAAAAAAAAAACACATGGCATACTATTTTGGAAACTAGACCCCTCGGGGAACGTAACAAGGGGTAATGTGAACCTTAATTCCCTACAGGTGTTTCACGACGTTTGCATATGTTAAAAAAAAACATTTTTTTTTACCTAAAATGTTTGGTTTCCCAAAATTTTTACATTTTTAAAAAGGGTAATAGCAGAAAATACCCCCCAAAATTTGAAGCCCAATTTCTCCTGAGTACGGCGATACCCCATATGTGACCCTAAACTGTTGCCTTGAAAGATGACAGGGCTCCAAAGTGAGAGTGCCATGAGCATTTAAGGCCTAAATTAGGGACTTGCATAGGGGTGGACACAGTGGCGTTGCTAGGGGGGGCCAGAGGGGGCCATGGCCCCCCCTAGATCAGGCCGTGCCCCCCCTTGGGCCCCCCCAATTTAAAATAAATAGGGATGTCCCAATATATTGATGGCTCCGCCCCCAGCACAGGAGAGGAGGGGCCGAGAGCTGACAGGTCACACAGCAGAGCGGCGTTCATGTGAGGTGAGTGATGTCCCTGTGTCCTCCCTCTCTCCCCCCTGATCAGTATATCCTGGGGCTGGGTCATGTGTCCTCCCTCTCTCCCCCTGATCAGCAGTATAACCCGGGGCTGGGTCATGTGTATGGTAACAGTCCAGAGGGGTCACTTTCCCTCCTCCAGTGTCCATAGGTCACCAACAGGTTACATTATCACAACAATTTTTAGGAAAAATCGCGGCGAAAATTGCGCGATTTTACCGCGATTTTTCGTAAATCGCGGTAAAACAGCGCAATTTTTGCCGCGATTTTTACATAAATTGTTCTGGTAATGTGACCTGTTGGTGACCTATGGACACTGGAGGAGGGAAAGTGACCGTTCTGGAAGGACAACATGTGAACACATTAACCCCTCATTAACCCCTCAAGGGTACATTCACATGTACAGGATCTGCTGCATATTTTGTGCAGCTGATTTTTCAACCCATCAGCTTCAATAGGTAGCAAAATCAGCTGCAGAAAATATACAGCAGATCCTGTACGTGTGAATGTACCCTAAGGGCTCATTCAGGGATGGATCCACAGTGTATTTTATGCTGCAGATCCACCGACAATGGACCCTACAGTGCTGCCTCCATCTGTGCCTGATCATAACAGCAATCCTCCGCTACGAGCAGACACACTTTGATGTGTATACTCGCGCACATCATGGCCGCTCCTACTGCTCTCTGAGCTAGGCCGAGAGCAGCCGCGATGTGTGCGATTATACACATGAAAGTGTGTCTGCTCGTAGCGGAGGATTGCTGTTATGATCAGGCACAGATGGAGGCAGCACTGTAGGGTCCATTGTCGGGGGATCCATCCGTGTAAATGAGACCTAAGGACACAAGGCGTATGTGTGCGCACGGTGCCTGCTCCCACTGTGTTGTATAAATCATTAGCTAGAACCCTCGGCTAATGCCAGATATCACCAAACAGGCTGATGTCCGACATTAACACTTTAGATGCCGCTATCAAAGTTGATGGTACTGTCCAAAAGTTTTAACGCCTTAAGGTCCAAGCTTTTTTCCATTTTTGCACTTTTGTTTTTTCCTCCTCACCTTTTAAAAATCATAACCCTTTCAATTTTGCACCTAAAAATCCATATGATGGCTTATTTTTTGCGCCACCAATTCTACTTTATAATGACATCAGTCTTTTACCCAAAAATCTATGGCAAAAATGGAAAAAAAATCATTGTGTATATATATATATATATATATATATATATATATATATATGTGTATGTATATATATATATATATATATATATATATACACACACACACGTTTTAAAATTGCCCCCCCACTTTTGTCACTGGCCCTCCATGTGCCCCCCCTAAATATGAATGCTGGAGACGCCACTGGGTGGACATAGGGGTATTCTACGCCAGTGATTCCCAAACAGGGTGCCTCCAGCTGTTGTAAAACTCCCAGCATGCCTGGACAGTCAGTGGCTATCTGGCAATACTGGGAGTAGTTGTTTTGCAACAGCTGGAAGCTCCGTTTTGGAAACAATGTCGTACCAGACGTTTTTCATTTTTATTGGGGAGGGGAGGGAGGCTGTGTAGGGGTATGTGTATATGTAGTGTTTTTTACTTTTTATTTTATTTTTTGTTAGTGTAGTGTAGTGTTTTTAGGGTACAGTCGCACGGGCGGGGGTTCACAGCAGTTTCTCGCTGGCAGTTTGAGCTGCAGCAGAAAATTTGCCGCAGCTCAAACTTGCAGCCGGATACTTACTGTAAACCTCCGCCCATGTGAGTGTACCCTGTACGTTCACATTGGGGAGGGGGGAACATCCAGCTGTTGCAAAACTACAACTCCCAGTATGTACGGTCTATCAGTGCATGCTGGGAGTTGTAGTTTTGCAACAGCTGGAGGCACACTGATTGTGAAACACCGAGTTTGGTAACAAACTCAGTGCTTTGCAACCAGTGTGCCTTCAGCTGTTGCAAAAGCTACAACCCCCAGCATGTACGGACAGTGGAAGGGCATGCTGGGTCTTGTAGTTATGCAACAGCTGGAGGCATACTACTTTGGCTGGGGATGCTGGGGATTGTAGTTATGCAACAGCTGGAGACACACTGGTTTGCTACTTAACTCAGTGTGCCTTCAGCTGTTGCAAAACTACAACTCTCAGCAGTCACCGACAGCCAACGGGCATGCTGGGAGTTGTAGTTATGCAACCAGCAGATGCACCACTACAACTCCCAGCATGCACTTTAGCTCAT
This sequence comes from Hyla sarda, assembly GCF_029499605.1. NCBI lineage: Eukaryota > Metazoa > Chordata > Amphibia > Anura > Hylidae > Hyla > Hyla sarda. Next base: position 424,109,548 of record NC_079191.1, read on the forward strand.
TGTGCAAGCTGGGAGTTGTAGTTATACAACAGCTGAAGGTACACTTTTCCATAGAAAAAATGTGCCTACAGCTGTTGCAAAACTTGGGAGTTGTAGTGGTCTGCCTCCTGCTGTTGCATAACTACAGCTCCCAGCATGCCCTTTTTGCATGCTGGGAGCTGTTGCTAAGCAACAGCAGGAGGCTGTCACTCACCTCCTGCTGCTGCTCCACGCCGCCGTGCAGGTCAGTCCCTCGCCGCCGCCGTCGCTGCTCCTGGGGCCCCGATCCCAACATTGACGCCGGGGATTTGGGTCCCCAGCCCCCGTGGTCTTCTTCCCGCTCACGTCCTCCGGAAGAGGGGCGGAGCGGGTTGCGGGAGTGACACCTGCAGCAGGCTCCCTGATTGGTCAGCCGGTAAACCGGCCGACGAATCAGGGTGATCGTGAGGTGACACCAGTGTCACCTCACCCCTGCTGGCTATGGCTGTTCGGGCCCGTCTCTGATGGCCCCGATCAGCCAGTAATTCCGGGTCACCGGGTCACTGAATTGTCCAGCGATCTGCGGCCATCGCCGACATGGGGGGGCATAATTACCCCCCTGGGCGATATGCCGCGATGCCTGCTGAACGATTTCAGCAGGCATCGGGCACGGGCTCCGCTCCGGCTAGCGGCGGGGGGCCAAGAATGGACAGGACGTATTCCTATATATATATATATATATATATATATATATATATATATATACAGTGACCCCCCGACCTACGGTGGCCCCGACATACGATAATTTCAAGATACGATGGTCTCTCAGAGGCCTTCACATGTTGAAGGCAGCATCAACATACGATGCTTTTGTATGTCGGGGCCATCGCATAAACGGCTATCCGGCAGCGCAGACTGCTTCAGCTGCCACCGGATAGCCATTTACGGTGCCCCGTGTGCTCCGGTGATGTCTCTTACCTGTCCTTGGGGCTTCGGCACGTCCTCTTCAGGATCCCCTGCATCGTCGGCACTCTCCATCGTCGTCATCACGTCGCTGTCCACCCCGTCCTGTCATCCAATAGGAGCGACGTGTGTAGCGACGTTATGGCGGCGACGGAGCACGCGGATGCTGGGGAAGCAGAGGCCTTGCCGGAGCGTCGGGGACACCTCGGGGACGCGGTGACAGCGATGGCGGCGACATCCCGAGCAGCGGTGATGAGCGGTGACGGTCCGGAGCGGCGGGGACAGGTGAGTACAACTTCCCCTAACAGTGGTCTTCAACCTGCGGACCTCCAGATGTTGCAAAACTACAACAACAAGCATGCTGGGTGTTGTAGTTTTGCAACATCTGGAGGTCCGCAGGTTGTAGACCACTGTCCTATACTTTACATTGCACGGATCCCTCAACATGCGATGGTTTATATACCATGACTGGATAACACCGCCATACCAGAACTGAGCAATACCACCATACCAAGACTGGATAACACCACCATACCAGAAGTGAAAAATACCACCATACCATGACTGTATACAATGCCATACCATGACTGAACAATATCACCATACCATGACTGGATAACACCGCCATACCAGAACTGAGCAATACCACCATACCAAGACTAGATAACACCGCCATAACGGCTGAACAATACCACCAGACCAAGACTGGATAACACCACCATACCAGAATTTTCACCTTAACCTGTTGGGGACAGAGGGCGTACCTATACGCCCTCCGCCCACTCCCTTTCTATAACGTCTAACAACGGGCGGGACCCGTGGCTAATAGCGCGCGGCACTGAACGCGGTGCTGTACACCATTAACCCTTTCTAAAGTGAAAGTAAGACATTGCCGGTTAGCTCAGGGGGCTATTTGGGATCGCCGTGATGAAATCGCCACATCCCGAACAACTTACAGGACAGCAGGAGGGCCCCTACCTTCCTCCTTGCAGTCCGATCGCAAAATGACTGCTCAGTGCCTGAGCAGTCAAGCGACAGAATCATCAATCAATGGTTTCCTATGAGAAACCATTGATCAATGTAAGAGATCAGTGTGTGCAGTGTTATAGGTCCCTATGGGAGCTATAACACTGCAAAAAAAAAAAAAAAGTGAATAAAGATCAATAAACCCCTTCCCTAATAAAAGTTTGAATCACCCCCCTTTTCCCACTTAAAAAAAAAAACTGTAAATAAAAATAAACATATGTGATATCGCCACGTTCGGAAATGTACAAATTCTAAAAATATATTGTTAATCAAACCGCACGGTCAATGGCGTACGCGCAAAAAAAATTCCAAAGTCCAAAATTGCGTATTGCACTTTTTATTCATTTTTAAAAAGTGATCAAAAAGTCTAATCAATGGGGGCGTGTCCTGCAGTGCATGGCGGCGGTCGCATAAACCTTGTGCTCCGCTGCAGCCCAGGCCTAACAGCGGCTACACAGCATTGATCCTGAGCATCTCGCTACAGCAATTGTGCCCACCGGTACCTGAACTATCGGGGCACCTGATGATGACCCGGAGGCGAGGGAAAAAGAGCCCACTGAAGCTCACGGCGTTCTTTCCTGTTGCAGAGGCCTCACAAGATGGCGCGGCTCAGTGCGGGTCAGCGTCTCCGGCTACTGGAAGTGCCTCACCAGCGTCTTCATCCTCCCAGACGGGCTGCGCCCTGGAGGCTTCTCCTTCAACTCCTCCAATTCTACTGACAGGCTGGTCACCCTCGGTACAGCAGGACCCGCAGGTACCGTTTTCCCCGATCTCCTCGAAGCCACTGGGAGCGGGGACACTGCATGCTAGAGGCCCGGGAGGCTCTGATGGGAGCTCTCCGTCGGCGCCCCTAACTGAACCTATTATGAGGGGGCTTCTTGCTGAGTTACACACCTCCATTCAGGGTGACATTAAGGCAGCCGTGTCCAATATACAGCATGAGATCTCCTCTCTTGGGCATCGCACATCGCACATTGAGAACAAGATGGCGGAACTCACCTCTTCTCATAATGAAGTAGTGGACTTGGCTAATGGCCTGGAGGATGAGGTTGCCGCTCTTCAACTTAAGATAGCTGATATGGAGGACAGGTCTCGCCGAAACAATCTAAGGGTGAGAGGGGTGCCGGAGTCTGTGAAAACGGAGGACCTCAACACCTTCCTTACGGATTATTTTGCATTGTTGTTGCCTCAGGCCTCCGCCCTAGATCTGCTGATGGACAGAGTCCACAGGCTTCCGAAGCCCAAAACCCTACCTGCTGCTACACCGAGGGATGTGATTCTGCGCCTTCACTTTTACCATATTAAGGAGCAATTAATGTTGGTGGCGCGCTCCTCACCCTCCCTACCAGAGGGGTATTCGGGACTCCAACTTTTCACGGATCTTTCTGCTGCCACTCTAGCCAGGAGACGTGAGTTCAGTGCAGGGACTAAAGCTCTCAGAGAAAAAGGGATCCCTTATAAATGGGGATTCCCTGTGAAATTGATTATCACCAATAAGGGGTCCAAACATGTGGTCTCTTCCCCGGAGACCCTTCTGCAACTGTGTGCGGAATGGAACTTGCCTGTTGATTCAACTGCTCAGAGGTCCCTGGACATACCACATGCTGCAAAGATAGCTGAAGAATGGAAGGTTGTCTCCCACCGCAAGAAGAAAATCAAGACATGAACTGTTCCTCTGCCTTTGGACAGGCCTGTCCGACTTGTCTCACTGGCTTGCGACTGGGGTATCCCTCCCCATCTTTTGGGTTACTTATCCTCTTAGTGCTCTGGATACTTTTCCTGAATGCTTAAACATTCGGCCTAACTGCAGTCGAATGTACTTTCCTACCCCCATTAAGACCTACCACATGGTCTTTACTACTGCTTGCTCAATTTATTTGTTCTTTGTTGTTCGTTCTGTTTACTTGTTTTCTGTCCTGTTGGTCCTCCATCACTCACTTTCTCTAATAATGGATATGAGAGGCTCCTCTTGCGAGCTGCTAAGTGTAGTTGTATCATCTTCGTCGGGAGTACCTACTCCCTTTCAGTTTACTGTGCTAATGGTTCTGCTTTGCGTTGATGTATACTGTAACTATGGTTATTAAGGTTGTGTCTATGAATGTGCGGGGTCTTAACTCTCCGTATAAAAGGTCTCTGGTGTGGAAGGAGGCTAGACGCCTGGCGGCAGATGTCCTCTGTATACAAGAATCCCATTTATTAGCCCTAGATGCCCATAGACTCCAAAATAAGAGATATCCACATATCTATCAAGCGCATGCTGTTCACAAAAAGGGAGGAGTGGCGATTGCATTTAAGGACACCCTGACGGTTACTGTCCAGCACTCCGTGATGGACGATAGAGGTCGTTTTATAATTATTGTGTGCTTACTAAACAATGTTCAATATACCTTAGGCTCCTTATATGCGCCTAATGCGAAACAGTGTACCTTCCTCAGGGCATTCTTGCGCAAATTGGAGTCCTTGAGAAAGGGACACTGCCTACTGCTAGGAGATTTTAATATGACCATGTGGCCTAGTGTAGATTCTACTTCGCCCAGTTTGAAAAAAGAACCCACAGGTTTCTTCACTAGTGTGTCCCAAAATGACCTATATGATGTTTGGCGTATATCCCACCCCACCGAAAGGGACTTCACCTTCTTTTCTCATGTACATAAGATATACACCAGAATAGATTACGCCCTTACCTCCCACTCTCTCCTATCATTGGTTTCAGAGGCCCAAATTATGCCCATAGAATGGTCGGACCATTCCCCCATAAGTATAACCATTAAAGAATCGCATAGCGCCCGCCCGACCTATATTTGGAGACTTAACCCACTAATACTCCATAATCCTGAATACTCTGAAGCGACCAAGTTGGCGGTTGATGCCTACTTCCGCATTAATGATACTGGTGATGTTACGGACCCCATGCTTTGGTGTGCGTTTAAGGCTACAATTAGGGGCCACTTTATTAGCCAAACTGCCTATGACAGGAAGCTCCGCCAGACCAAAACACTAGAACTCCAACAGCGCCTTGCGGACTTGCATAGGCGTAATAAGACCTCGTACTCTCCATCGCTAGTAGGTGAAATTTCTCAGGTTAGTGCTACCCTACACTCCCTCTCCTTACACAGCTATGAGATAGCACTGAGAAGGCTTAAAATGACATGGTATTGGCAGGGTAATAGATCTGGCTCTATACTGGCTAAACAACTTAAAAAACGTCAGGATAAGGGGAGAATCCCCTTCCTTACTAAATCTGATGGTTCTATAGTTACTGACCCTCAAAGTATAGCCAATTGTTTTGCAGATTTTTATAGTAAATTGTACAATCTTCAACATGATAATGCTACTCCACAGCCTGATGAAGCAGTTATCTCTTCTTTTCTGTCTTCTATGTCCCTCCCCTCTCTGTCCGCGGACCAAGCATCTGATCTTTGTTCTCCCTTCTCCACAGAAGAAATTCTTGAATGTGTGCGTTCCCTCAAGCCCTCGAAGTCACCTGGCCCTGATGGTATTACAAATGAATTTTATAAGCGATTTGGCCCCTCTGTAGCTCCTTTTTTGACCAGAGCCTTTAACCGTATTAAGGAGAACGGTGTGCCCCCTAAGAAGATGTTGGATGCTCTGGTCATTACCATACCTAAACCTGGTAAGCCATTGGACTCCACCCTAAATTACAGACCAATCTCTCTCCTAAATAGTGATATTAAATTGTATGCTCTGGCTCTTGCTGCCAGGTTAAATAGGGTTCTGCCGGACCTAATTCACAGGGACCAGGTTGGCTTCGTCAAGGGTCGTCAAACGGTGGATGGTACGAGACGCTTTCTCGACATCATCACAAAGGCGCATTCCGATCGGACGCCTTCTCTCTTGCTATCCCTTGATGCGGAGAAGGCGTTCGATCGAGTGCACTGGGGATATTTGCGAAGTGTGCTGCGTAAGTTTGGTTTTCCCCACTCTTTGGAATCCGCCATTATGGCACTATATACGCTCCCATCTGCTAGAATTTACACGATGGGTACCCTTTCTAATAGTTTCTCACTTAGCAATGGGACTAGACAGGGGTGCCCACTATCCCCCCTTATATTTACCTTAGTTATGGAACCGCTTGCTCAATCCATCAGGGACTCCCCAAACATTGCGGGCATTCGAATAGGTAAAGTAGACCACAGGATTGGCTTATTCGCCGACGATGTTATCATTAGTCTCTCCGACCCCCTGAGCTCTTTAGGCCCAGTTATGGATATTATTGATGCCTTTAGTCGAGTTAGCTTTTATAAGATTAACCCCACAAAGTCGTGTATCTTGCCATTGCAGATACCCACTGAGCAACAGCGAGTACTACAAGCTAAATATCCCTTCCAATGGGTCACTGACCAGATTCCTTACCTGGGCATAGTCCTTACTGCGTTACCTGATAAGACAATTGCTTCTAATTTTGCTGTTATGAGGTCCCTGCTTACCAAAGAAATTGATCACTTCTCTAGGCTCCCTGTCTCTTGGGCGGGACGTGTTGCCACTGCTAAGATGATGCTGCTCCCTAAAATTTTATATTTTTTTAGATGCCTGCCGATGATAGTACCTGCCTCCTTCCTCTCACAACTACAGAGAATGCTCTTACGATTTATTTGGGATGGTAAGCATCCTAGGGTTGGTGCGAATATATTATATCGCCCTGTACATGAGGGGGGTATGGGGGTGCCGAACCTTAAAATGTACTATCACGCTGTTCTACTCGATCAGCTTAAAAAATGGTGGTGGCAGGACGCTCCCCCCCTGTGGGTAGATATTGAAGCTGCTGTCCTCAATGTCTCTAATTTTAATAACTTTCTTTGGGCTTTGCGCTTTAACCCTACCTTTGCTCCCTCTTCTCCTTTCTCTACTATTGCGGCTGCTATCAGGTTGTGGAGTAAGGTGGCGCGAATTAAAAGTCTTTGTCCACCTAGAGTGAGGGATATCCCTTTAGCTGCTATAGGAGACTATATTCTAGATATGGATTTTAAGCCCTGGATAGATGCGGGCATCCTCACGGTGGCATTGATTAGCGATGCTAATGGGTTAATGCCTTTCTCTGATATTGTACGCATTTTCTCTATATCGCAGAAAGACTTTTACAAATATTTGAGGCTTAGACATTTTTTGAGATCCCTCACTTGGGATAGCTCTCGGCCTCGCACTGCGTATGAACATCATTTTCTGTGCAGGGACTCCTCTACTAGGGGTATCTCCCTTGCTTATGTAGCTTTGACTGAGGAAGAGGGGGAGGTGGACACTACGTTTAAGTCCAGATGGGAGGAGGACCTGGCACGCAGATTCACGGCTGAGCAGTGGAGCTTTGTCTTTGACTTGCACAAAAAATATTCTAAATGTGTTAATCATTTCAAAGCTTCTAGGAAGCTCCTATACCGATGGTACTACACGCCGGTTCGTCTGGCTAAAATATACCCTACCACCTCCCCAGTTTGTTGGCGATGTAGCCGAGAAAGTGGTACCTTACTACACGTGTGGTGGACTTGCCCGTTAATTGCACCTCTTTGGATCGAAATTAAGAAGTTATTGGACAAACTAGTGGATTGCCCCTTCCCATGGGGCCCAGAGAGTGCACTACTATTTCTGTCCCTAGAACAAGTTCCCCCGCATTATATGACCGTTTTATATCATATTCTGATAGTTGTGAGAGCTCACATTGCTCGGAGGTGGAAGTCGACTGGGGTGCCGGGTCTTCCTGCCATTCTGGCGGAGGTGCATAGTAACCTCGTGTTGGAGGGATTGATAGCGAAGAGGTGTGGGGCTTCTAATAGCCGTATAGCTACCCTGTCCCAGTGGACGGACAGATGTTCGACCTCAATTAGGGTCATGGATTAGCTAATCGTACATGCACGATGTATCTCACTCTGATTTGTGTATTATGATATGTGTATTATGATTATGACTGTATTGGTGGTCTCTCATTCCTTCCTTGTTTTATGCATCTTACATTGAGGACCTTACTGTTGTTCTTGTTATATGAAAATCTATAAATAAAGTTTAAAAAAAAAAAAAAAAAAAAAAAGTCTAATCAATACATAAATGGTACCGCTAAAAACTTCAGATTACAGCGCAAAAAATGAGCCCTCATATCCCCCTCGCATGCCAAAAATGAAAAAGTTATAGGGGTCAGAAGATGCAAGTAGTTATGATTTTTTCCAGAAGTGCGACAAAATCAAACCTATATAAGTAGGGCATCATTTTAATCGTATGGACCTACAGAATAAAGATAAGGTGTCATGTTTACCGAAAAATGTACTGCATAGAAACGGAAGCCCCCAAAAGTTACAAAACTGCGTTTTTTCTTCAATTTCGTCGCACAATGATTCTTTTTTCAGTTTCTCTGTAGATTTTTGGGTAAAATGACTGACGTCACTGCAAAGTAGAATTAGTGGCGCAAAAAATAAGCCATCATATGGATTTTAGGTGCAAAATTGAAAGGGTTATGATTTTTAAAAGGTGAGGAGGAAAAAACGAAAATGCAAAAACCGAAAAACCCTCAGTCCTTAAGGGGTTAACATTGTGGTACATTTTTGTCATTACTTGTATCCTTTCTTGGTGAAAAATCCCCAAATTTCATGAAAATTAAGAACATTATGCATTTTTTTAACTTTGAAACTTTCTGCTTTTAAGGAAAATGGACATCCCAAATAAATGTAATATTTATACACATATACAATATGTCTACTATATGTTGGCATCATAAAGTTGACGTGTTTCTACTTTTTGAAGACATCAGAGGGCTTCAAAATATAGCAGCAATTTTCTAAATTTTCACGAAAAATTCAAAATCTGAATTTTTCAGGGACCAGTTAAGTTTGAAGTGGATTTGAGGGGCCTTTCAGTGATAAATACCCCACAAATGACCCCATTATAGAAACTACACCCCTCAAAGTATCCAAAATGACATTCAGAAAGTTTGTTAACCCTTTAGGTGTTTCACAGGAATAGAAGCAAAGGGAAGGAGAAAATTCAAAATCTTAATTATTTACACTCATATGTAGAGCCATTTTTTTTTTAATTTTTACAAGGGGTAAAAGAGGAGAAATCCCTCCAAAATTTGTAACCGACTTTCTCTTGAGTAAGGAAATACCTCATATGTGGATGTAAAGTGCTCTGCGGGTGCAGTGGAGGGCTCAGAAGGGAAGGAGCGACAATGGGATTTTGGAGAGCGAATTTTGCTGAAATGGTTTTTGGGGGGGGCATATCGCATTTAGGCAAGGTTCACACTACGGAATCTCTGGGCAGAATTTCTGCTGGAGATTTATCCGGGAACACTAGGACCGCACGGACTGCATTGCCGTTCCCATAGACGGCAATGCATTTCTGGGTGGATCTTTTGGGAGATCTGCTCAGAAATGCATTGACATCTATGGGGATAGCAATGTAGTCCACGCGGTCCCAGTGCCGTCGGCTTGTTCTCTGGCAGAAATTCTGCCCAGAAATTCCACAGTGTGAATCCAGCATTAGGAAGTTCCTATGGTGCCAGAACAAAAAACAAAACACATGGCACACTATTTGGGAAACAACACCCCTCAAGGAACGTAACAAGGGGTACAGTGAGCCTTAACACCCCACAGGTGTTTAACGACTTTTCGTTAAAGTCAGATGATGTGTAAATGACATTTTTTTCCCACTAAAATGCAGTTTTTTCCCCAAATTTTACATTTTTACAAGGGGTGATAGGAGAAAATGCCCCCCAAAATTTGTAACCCCATTTGGAAATATCCCATATGTGGATGTAAAGTGCTCTGCTGGCGCACTACAATGCTCAGAAGAGAAGGAGCGCCATTGAGCTTTTGGAGAGAGAATTTGTTTGGAATGGAAGTAGGGGGCCATGTGCGTTTACAAAGCCCCCCGTGGTGCCAGAACAGTGGACTCCCCATATGTGACCCCAATTTGGAAACTACACCCCTCACAGAATTTAATAAGGGGTGCAGTGAGCATTTACACCCCACTGGCGTTTGACAGATCTTTGGAACAGTGGGCTGTACAAATTGTTCCAAAAATCTGTCAGACACCTGTGGGGCGTAAATGCTCATTGTACATTACGTGAGGGGTGTAGTTTCCAAAATGGGGTCACATGTGTTCGTGGTTGGGGGGGGGTTCATTGTTCTGGCACCATCCGGACCAATTTTCTCTCCAAAAACCCAATGGCACTCCTCTTCTGAGCATTGTAGTGCGCCCGCAGAGCACTTTACATCCACATATGGGGTATGTTCTTACTCAGAAGAAATGAGGTTACACATATTGGGGGGCTTTTTTCCTATTTTCCCTTGTGAAAAATTTAGGGTCAAAATTTGTCAAACACCTGTGGGGTGTTAAGGCACACTATACCCCTTGTTACGTTCCGTGGGGGGGTGTAGTTTCCAAAATGGGGTCACACGTGGGTATTTATTTTTTTGCGTTCATGTCAGAACCGCTGTAAAATCAGCCACCCTTGTGCAAATCACCAATCTAGGCCTTAAATGTACATAGTGCGCTCTCACTCCTGAGCCTTGTTGTGCGCCTGCAGAGCATTTTACGTCCACATATGGGGTATTTCCGTACTCAAGAGGAATTGTGTTACAAATTTTCCTTTTACCTCTTGTGAAAATGAAAAGTATGGGGCAACACCAGCATATTAGTGTAACATTTTTTCTTTTTTTTACGCTAACAGGCTGGTGTAGACCCCAACTTTTTTTTTTCATACGAGGTAAAAGGATAGAAAGCCCCGCAAAATTTGTAACTCAATTGCTCCCGAGTACGGAAATACCCCGTATGTAGCCCTAAACTGTTTCCTTGAAAAACGACAGGGCTCCGAAGTGAGAGAGCGCCATGCACATTTGAGGCCTAAATTAGGGATTTGCATAGGGGTGGACTCGGATGCAAGCGTTACAATTGCCACCACTAAGAAAAATATTCTACGCCAGTGATTCCCAAACAGGGTGCCTCCAGCTTTTGCTCTAAACTCCCAGTATGCCGGCACAGTCAGTGGCTATCCTGCAATGCTGAGAGTTGTTGTTTTACAACAGCTGGAGGCTCCGTTTTGGAAACAGTGCCGTACGAGACATTTTTCATTTTTATTGGGGGGTGTTTTACCCTTTATTATTTGTTAGCGTAGTGTTTTTAGGGTACATTCCCACCTGCGGGGGTTTACGGTAAGTTTCCTGCTAGGAGTTGGAGCTGTGGTGGAAAATTTGCCGCAGCATAAACTTAAAGCAGGAAACTCACTGTAAACCCACCCGTATGATTGTACCCTGTACATTCACATGGGGGGGACAAACCTCCAGCTGTTGCAAAATTACAACTCCTAGCATGCACTTGCAGACCGTGCATGCTGGGAGTTATAGTTTTGCAACAGCTGGAGGCGCACTGGTTGGAAACCTGGAGTTGGGTACTGTTACCTAACTCAGTATTTTCCAACCAGTGTGCCTCCAGCTGTTGCAAAAATACAACTCCTGGCATGTACTGATCGCCGAAGGGCATGCTGGGAGTTGTGGTTATGCAACAGCTGGAGACACGCAACTACAACTCCCAGCATGCTGAGACAGCCGTTTGCATGTGCATGCTGGGAGTTGTAGTTTTGCAAGATTTAGAGGGCCATGGTTTGTAGAGCACCGCACAGTGATCTCCAAACTGTGGCCCTCCAGATGTTGCCAAACTACAAATCCCAGCATGCCCAGACAGCAAACTGCTGGACTGAAAACACGTGGTGTTCGGCAAAGTCGTTGAAGGCTACGAAGTTGTAAAGAAGTAAATCTAAATCTTGCAGAACTACAAATCCCAGCATGCCCAAACAGCAACCGATTGCGTAAGAGTGCTGGGAGTTGTAGTTTTGCAACTTCTGGAGGGCTACAGATTAGAGACCACTGTACAGTGGTCTCCAAACTGTGGCCTTCCAAATGTTGCTAGGCAACAACTCATCGTGTCCATTGCAGGATCGCCGTCGCCGCATGCAGAGGAGCCGCCCGCCGCCAATCGTCGCCGCTCCCAGCACAGTTCCCCCGCTCTGCCCGGAAAACCGTGGGTGGGCAGAGATGGGGGAACCAAACTTTAAACCCCCCCCCCCCTTCCCCCGATCTGCTATTGGTCGGTCGCTTCTGACCGACCAATAGCAGGGATAGGAGGGGTGGCAGCCCTGCCACCTCACTCCTATCCCTTCAGGGGAATCTGGGGTGTCTTGGACAGCAACGTTCCTCCTTATTTATGGGTCACTGGAGACCCGTATGACCCAGAATCGCCGCAGATCGCTGGTCTGAATTGACCAACGATTTGCGACAATCCCCTCCAGGTGTTGGCACGGGAGGGCTGCTGAATTAGCAGCGGGGACCGGATTTACCACGGGCGTACAGGTATGTCCTGAATGATAGGGCATGCAGGGGGTATGCATACGCCCTGCATCCCCAAGAGGTTAAAAATTAAAGAAGCCATCTGATTGGTTGTTATAGGCAACTGGTTCACTTTTCCTCTTCACAGGTTTTGATAAATCTCCCTCAATGTTTTTGGCAAAAATGCCACAAAGATGGAATCTTGGGAGAAAACAAATGAGGGGGCAGTTTTTTAAGGTGTTTTTTTTTTTTGGCCAAAAAAACCTCAAACTAAAATTGTGTCTGTTCCTAGGCTGGGATTAAACACAATTTACGTGTGGTGTTTTTTAAAGGAGTACTGCAGTGGCATATAACTTATCCCCCATCCGCAGGATAGGTGATAAGTGTTTGAGCGCTGAGGGTCCGACCGCCGGGACCCCCAAGCGATCTTCCATACGGGATCCAGCACTGCTGCGGCTCTGTGCGTCTAGTGCTTGTGTCGTCATCTCACTGAGGTCGACAGACTTGCCCCCTCCATTCAGTTCTATGGGAGAGGTGGGGATGCGCGAAAGCTGCCTCTCCATCTCTCATGGAGGGGTCGTGAGGCACGGCCAACATGCCTCCTACACGGGGAGAGTAACGGCAGAGCCAGGGCCCGCTACAGGAGAACAAGGGTGTCCCAGCGGTCGCACTCCTCGAGATCAAACACTTATCCCCTATCCTGTGGATGGCTGCGCTGCCTGGACGTCTGACGACTGATGTTCTTCTGCTCCGCAACGTCAGGGGCGTCATTCGTCAGATGTCCCGGCAGCCAGCGATGCTTATTGCTCATTGAGCCTCCTGAAGGCCCAGGCTGTTGGGGCCACCAAATGATATTACAAATACTGAGTGTCTGGTTAGGAGAAACAAATATAACGCACCCACAGGGAGTAGCGCCATTTTAATAAAAATTGCCAAAAATCCCTAAGATAACAGCAGAATATGTTAAAAAGCTTTTTTTTTTCTTTTTTTCAGCCAATCAGAGAGCAGCACTACTCAAATAGAACTCCCAGGAGGAGCAGCGTGTCACACATGTGATGTCATAACCATTGTCCACCAGGGAGCAGCACTGAGCAGAAATAACACGGCTCCTGCTCATTGTTCATCAGTCAGAGGCCGATGCTGGACGCTGTACCCGGGAATGGAGACTCATACACATGACTGTGACTGCCGGTAAGTGTCATATTGTTGTGTCCTAAAGGTCTTTAGTGCAGTTCCATGTGCATTTCTATAATAAACATGTAGATAATCTATCTTTTCTTTTCCTATCTTAGATGCAGTATTTCCAGCATGTGGAGTCGCATTTCCGGACCTACAGCAAGAAGTTGGATGAAGACATAACCCCTGGAATCACGCACATACACAGACACTTTGCCCAAATTCTAGAGGTAACCTCCTTTAGTATGCCCAGAGGAAGGGCAGTACAGTAGCCATGGATTCCCTACAGGTTTCCTCCCCTCTGGAGGTTTTTCCTGTCCTGAGTATTAGTTACTGTTCGCTCTTAGTGAGTGATGGAGGTTACATAAAATCCCTACACAAACATTGTAAGAAATAATAAATAAAGTTCCCCCTTTTTTAAACCATTCTTTGACTTGTTCGACTCATTTATTTATTTCTGTGTGCGAAAAATCAGGTTAGCAAAATGGATGACATGAGTTTTTTTCTATTTTAAGTGTCCAAAGCTTCTCTCCTGCGCGATCTGCACAATTTGGTGCGGAGAGAGGCAGCTGATGCTGGGTGGTACAGTTACCGTGGCAACCATAGCACACCCGGCAAGTTCCGGAAAGTACACAAGCTTTTTCTGATAAATGAGACTCATGCAGGGAACTTGCTAAGGGTCATACGGTTGTGTGGTGTCCCGGTACCGTATTGCATACCGTACCATGTATGGTGGTCCCCAAAGTCATAGTTACATTCAGGTAGGGTCCCCCAGGTGGGACAGTCCCTAGTCGCCTCCTCTACTCTAATTCTATAATGTTTATATGTACATATTTAATAATGTATATTTAATAATGTATAGTATACTTACCTTGTTAGCATCGCAGGACCTTCGGTCATTTGACCATGTTAATTCCTCTATTGTATGTTGGAGGACCTTTGGAGGTCCTTGGATCACATGTTTACCCATAATTCTATGTAATGGTGATTGACAGAAGTATTGGACCAATTAGCTCTAGTCCAGCCCCTGCCCATATAAGGGAGCTGTAGCCAATTATCGCTCTCTTGGGTTGCTGCTGTCGTGGATGCCGGACTAGCAGGACGGATCTGCGCAACTTTCTAAGACACGCTAGGCCAGAAAATCTACCGGCCTCACCCTAAACTAAACCGTGAGTTCTAAACTAATCCCCGCTAAAGTTAGCGTGACTGCTGGACCACAACTAAAACCCCTAAATCCAGTGGAACAGCGCATATCAGTCTACGGACTCTAAAACGCTTAAGGTCCCAACCACTGTCAATCTCTAAGAGACTTTGCATGTATAGAGACTGTTCCAGTTATGAAGCTTGCATAAAATCTTCAGTAAAAGTTCCAACTGTTTTCAGCAAACTCTCCGGTTGTGGACATTCAATTATTCAATACCTCCCTATCACTCTTGGGAAGGGTGGCGGTAGGACAAGCATCACAGAGGAGCCCTCCCCCTGGCGTCATGAATAGAAAGGGTTAACCAGACACCCTTTAGTAACCGCACAGCTACACTCCCTACACCCAACTCCCCAGGCTATCACAGTTGCAAAGGATCAACTTTTGGGTATGTGCACTGGCCCTTAACCCCTTAAGGACCAAGGGCGTACAGGTACGCCTTTGCTCCCTGGTACTTAAGGACCAAGGGCGTACATGTACGCCCGTGGGAATTTCGGTCCCTGCCGCGCGTCGGGCGGGGACCGGACCGGGGTGACTGCTGATATAGATCAGCAGGCACCCCACGCCAATGCCCAGGGGGGTCATTAGACCCCCACATGTAGGCGATCACCGAAAATCGCAAGTGAATTCACACTTGCGTTTTTCGGCTATTCCGGTGATGCGGGTCACGTGTGACCCGCTGACCCGGAGATACAAGGTGATCGGGGGTGTAGGATACACCCCCTTATCACCCTCTGTATCTATGGGGAGGTGGCGATTTCGTCACGCCCCCAGGATCGCTGCTATCGTCCGGCCAATAGCAGCCGGCAGGGGAGGGGTTAACGGCCCCTTCTCGCGGCTCTGCTTGCTCCCTGAGTTCATTCAGCGGCCAGAGCTGCGAGAAGGAGCCAGGGACCCCCCCTCTGTGAAGATCGGAGCCCCTCACAGAGGAAGACCCCCCTTAGAGCAGGGAGAGAGTACAGCCCCAGGGACAGGTAGGGTTAACCAGTAAAAAAAGTAAAGTAAAAAAAAAAGTGTAAAAAAAAGTTAAACATTCCCCCCCCCCCCCCCTGACCCCCTAATAGGACCTAAAGGGTCCGTAACAATTTTTTTTAGTGTGACCCGGGCCCTATTAGGGATTCAGGGCGCTGCATTTGGCCATTTTTTTTTTTTTTGGCTGCAGCGCTTCCCCCCCCCCCCATACAGTTAGTTACACCAATCACACACACTACATACCCCCCCCCCCCCCACACACACACCCGCCACCCCTGCCACCAACCCCCCCCTCCCCCCCACCACCGTAGAAAAAAGGCGATGGCTAGCCAGGCATTTTCGGCAGCGGAGGCATACGCTTTTCTTGCCTCCGACTCCGAATCTGTCAGTGAGGACGATGAAGATCCAACATTCCTGTGTTCTTCATCGTCCTCCTCATCATCTAGTACTGATGATGAGTCACCTATACGCCGGCGGAGACGCTGCCAGGCAAGGCCACGCACCCCCCATGATAGTGGCCCAGTGGCCGGGACTAGTGCGAGTGGTGATGCTGCTCGTACTAGGAGTCCGACCCCCCAGACAAGTTTACCAGAGCCCCCTTCCGGTGAACCTGTCTGGGGACCCCCAGAGGCTTATCAGCCACGGGTTCCGGAGTTTGTTGGCGACTCCGGAATCCGGATTGACAATTCTGGATTCACTGAAATTGACTATTTCAGTTATTTTTTCAGTGACAGTTTTGTCAATCACATGGTGGAGCAGACGAATCTGTACGCCAGGCAGTTCATCGCCCACCACCCTGATTCTGTTTTGGCCAAAAAACCAAGTGTCAGACAGTACTGGAGCGGGGACATCTTCTACCAGACCCCGCTGTACAGTATGGTCATGGCACGGAGGCGGTTCGAGGCCATTCGGAAATGCCTGCATTATGCAGATAATGCGGCATGTCCGCCCCGAGGTGATCCCGCCCATGACCGGCTTTACAAAGTGAGGCCGGTCATCGATCACTTTGGGGCCAAATTTTTGGAGGCCTACGTACCCCTCAGGGAGCTCTCTGTTGATGAGTCTCTTATCAGTTTTAAGGGGAGACTCATCTTCCGCCAGTATATTCCCTCGAGTCGGGCGCGGTATGGCGTGAAGCTCTATAAACTTTGTGAGAGTACCTCCAGGTACACTCTCAAGTTTAGAGTGTATGAGGGACGAAATTCCCGTATTGAACCCCCAGATTGTTCCCCCACTCTGGGTGTTAGCGGGAAAATCATTTGGGAGCTTGTGCACCCTTTGCTGGATAAGGGTTACCACGTGTACGTGGACAACTTTTATACCAGCATCCCTCTCTTCACATCCCTTGCCGCCAGATCCACGTCCGCTTGTGGGACCGTGCGGAAAAACCAGAGAGGCCTCCCTCTAAATTTTCTGCAGACACCTATGCCCAAGGGTGAGTCCCGTGCCCTTACCCATGAAAACCTGTTGTTGGTCAGGTATAAGGATAAGAGGGATGTCCTTATGCTGACCACTATTCATGGTAACGGCAGCTCACCTGTCCCTGTGCGAGGTACCACAACACCGGTCCTCAAGCCCGATTGTATTCTGGACTACAATCGGTATATGGGGGGAGTTGATCTTTCTGATCAAGTCCTCAAGCCATACATGGCCATGCAGAAAACACGGATATGGTACAATAAAGTTGCGGTCTACTTGGTACAGGTTGCCATGTACAACGCTTTTGTACTGTCCCAGTACGCTGGCAACACAGGGACATTCCTCCAGTTCCAAGAAGAAGTCCTAAAGGTCCTGATCTTTGGCGACCGGGAAAGAGCAGGCCGGACTTCCCAAGGAACTGGAGTTATAGGTGCCAGGATCGTCCCAGGCCAGCACTTTCCAGGTGAAGTCCCCCACACTGGAAAGAAGGGACGATCCCAGAAAAAATGCAGAGTGTATAACAGGAGGGGGATTCAGAAGGACACCACCACTCAGTGTGACACTTGCCCCGATCATCCGGGCCTCTGCATTAAAAACTGCTTCAGGGAGTATCACACTTCCATGCAGTACTAAATTTTCCCTTTTCATTTTAATTTTCCATAATTTGACCCCAATGTACCATGTCCAGAGTACATTCCAAATTTTAACACCATAAAACCACTAAATTGGCCAAAAAAAACTCATCTAAAAAAAAAAAAAAACTGATGAGACCTCTGGGGGTATTTTTTTCTCTGGGTCATGGGTTACTGAGTCACTATCATCGGGGACTTTTTTATGTTGCCTCAAATGCGCAGCGCTCTCTCTCCACCTGAGCGGGGTGTGCATTTGAGGCAACAGGTTAGGGACGGCCACACACGTCACATTCCCAGAATGATGATTCAGAGCATAGGGTTTGGGGTGGGCATATTTTTTAGTTTTGGCTATGCTCTGGGTCATCATTCTGGGACCATAACCTGTTTTATAATTTTATGTCCCACTGTACCCCATTTTAGTGTACCCCAGTTATATACCCCATGTAATGCCCCTTGAGGGGGGGTCCCACTGTTCTGGCCCCATAGGCCGCAACGCAGAAGCTCAAGGCCCCTGAATGCGACCTGCTCCTCTCAGACCGATGTGCACGCTGTTTACGCCCAGACTTGAGGTATGTCCTTACTCCAAAGAAATGTATTTACAAACTTACGGTGACATTTTCTCCTTTTACCACTTGTGAAAATGAAAAATTTGGTGTATCCCCAGCATTTTAGTGTAAAAAAATCAAATTTTTCATTTTCACATCCCACTGAATATTTATCAAACACCTGTGGGGTGTGAAGACTCACTGTACCCCTTGTTATGTTCCTTGAGGGATGTAGTTTCTGAAATAGTATGCCATGTGTTTTTTTTTTGCTGTCCTGGCACCATAGGGGCTTCCTAAATGCGACATGCCCCTGGGATAAGATGTCTATGGGTGGAGTACCCCTTTAAGAAATTAGGAAGGGACTGTAGGCATGCCTACAGGTAGAAAAAGAGCAGATAGGAGAAATGGCAGGATGCAAATCAGAGATGGCTGGGACCAATTTTGGGTGTGTTCTGGCCAATTAAAGGAGATACATGGAAATAATTAAGTTATCCACTATCCATGGGATTCTGACCGCTAAGGGCCCCCTGCGATCTCTGGGATGAGACGCAGCGCTCAGTGAGAAGCGCGTGCTGCAGACAGTACTTGCTCCATTATTTTTTATGGAAGTGCTGAGAAGACATGGGTAGAGCTCTCAGGCATCATTGGCGCTCCCATAGAAATGAATGAAGCGTGTCACGGCCGGCTCCGTGTTCCGGTGCCCTGCGCGGGGCTGTCTGCGTCTCCTCTTCCGCTCCTGTGTGCCCGTGCCCCGGCATTCCTCCCCGCCACTTACCTTCCTCCTCTATCACTCCCGCTGGGCAGCATCCTCGTCCCGCTCGCACGGGAGCCGCGTCCTTGGGCTTCTCTCGGCGCGTCTCCCGTGCATCCTCCTGCAGTGCTGGTGCGCGCGCGTCTCTCCCCCAGGGCGCGCGCGCGCCACTCTGTGAGATTTAAAGGGACAGTACTCTTTCTATTTGTCACTTAGTTGGTCCCACCTTATTTAAGCATTTCACTTCCCTTGTTCCCTGCCGGATCTTTGTGCTATTGCCCTAGAGAAAGCGTACCACTACTGTTGACTACCTGTGCTACCTGACCTTTAAGCTACGTCCCCGACTTCGTACCTTAGCCGCCAGCCCTTGACCTTCTACTACGTCCCTGTCTACGCACCCAGTCTCCAGCCTCAGACCTTAGCTTTACCCAGTCCACGACCTACCATCAGCCCGACAGCTTGCCCGCTCCCTACCTCCCGGTGACTCCTCTCTGTGCCAAGTACCACCTCAGCCGCCCGCGTGGTCGAGTCGTACCAGCGGAAGCGACCTGGATGTCGCCTGCCGCAGCAAGTCCATCCTGCTTCGCGGCGGGCTCTGGTGAAGACCAGCGGCGTCTTAGATTCCGCTCCCTGGTGCAGCTCTCTACATCTGCCACGCGGTGCTCAGCGGATCCACCTCCAGTCTTCTCCGGTGAGTGTCACATCAAGATCCGGCCATGGATCCCGCCAAGGTGCCTCTTCCCAGCATCGCGGATCTCTCTACTGTGGTGGCTCAGCAGTCCCAGCAGTTGGCACAACAGGCTCAACAACTGAACCAATTATCCGCCATGATGGAGCAGCTTCTCACCATGCAGCAGCAGCAGCTTCAGCAGCCGCAGCCACGGCAACCCGTTCCCGAGCCTGCTCCTGGACCAGAGCCTCCAGCCTCTGCTCTCGGTCCAAAGTTGCGACTCTCCCTGCCCAACAAGTTTGAGGGTGACTCCAAGGCATGCAGGGGTTTTGTGTCCCAATGCTCCATGCATATAGAATTAATGGCAGACCAGTTCCGATCGGAACAGGCCAAGGTGGCCTTTGTCCTCAGTCTCCTTTCTGGAAGAGCCTTGGCCTGGGCCACCCCTCTTTGGTGACCCTATTACATCGGACCTGCAAACCTTTTTAACCGAGTTCCGGAGCGCCTTCGAGGAACCTGCCCGAGCCTCTTCTGCCGAGTCTGCCCTCTTGAACCTTTGTCAGGGAGATTCGTCAGTCGGTGATTACGCCATCCAGTTTCGCACCCTAGCGTCTGAACTGGACTGGAATGAACCGGCACTGTGTGCCACCTTCAAGAAGGGCCTGTCAAGTAGGGTCAAGGATGCCCTGGCCACTCGTGACCCCCCCTCTTCTCTTCAGGATTTAATCCATTTGGCTACCCGCATCGATGTCCGTTCTGCGGAGAGGCAAGGGGAACTCCGCCAGAAGCGCCAGCAGCCAAGACCACGTCGCTTCCCTAGGCTGGCTCCGGTATTGCAACACCCACCAGAGGCCTCCTCATCTTTAGTTGTTGACGAGCCCATGCAAGTGGACCGGGCCCGTCTTACCCCTCAGGAAAGAACCCGTCGCAGGGAGGAGAATCTTTGCCTCTACTGTGCCAGCCCGGAACACTTCTTGAATCGTTGCTCTCTCCGTCCTCCTCGCCAGGGAAACGCTCACACCTAGGAGACGTGGGAGAGGCGACCCTAGGTGAGAGGAACTCCTCTCCCCGCTTGAATATCCCAGTTCAGATCACTTCTCCCTCGGGTAATACCTTTACTGTTCCCGCTCTTGTGGACTCTTGTTCTGCCGGCAATTTTCTTTCCGCTCACCTAGTTTCTAAGTACCGCCTTCCAGTCTCTCGGCTCCCTAAACCTTTGTACATATGTTCCATCAGTGGGGAGTGCCTTAATACCGCAGTGCTTGAGGTGACTGCTCCACTCGAGATGCAGATTGGGGTGCTTCATAAGGCAAGGATCGTCTTCTACGTTCTACCTCGCTGCACTTCTGATGCTCTCCTGGGTCTTCCTTGGTTGCAGCTTCACACCCCACTCTTGGACTGGCGCTCCGGAGAGGTTACTCGTTGGGGTCCGGATTGCCAGAACCGTTGCCTGAAATTGGTTCAACGTAGATTTCCTTCACCCAGTTCTGCCCTACCTGGCCTTCCAGTCCACTATCGAGAATTCGCCGACGTTTTTTCTGAGCAGCAAGCGGAGTGTCTACCTCCTCACCGTCCCTATGACTGCCCTATCGACCTCCTGCCAGGCACTTCCCCTCCTCGGGGTAGGATTTATCCACTGTCCGCGCCCGAGACCAAGGCCATGTCGGATTACATCCGGGAGAACCTACAGAGGGGATTCATCCGAAAATCTTCCTCCCCTGCGGGAGCCTGCTTCTTCTTTGTGGAAAAGAAGGATGGTTCGCTACGCCCCTGTATTGATTATCGAGGGTTGAATAAGATCACTATCAAAAATCAGTATCCTCTTCCACTCATTTCCGAGCTCTTTGATCGCTTACGCGGAGCTAAGATCTTCTCTAAGTTGGATCTTCGAGGTGCCTATAACTTGATTAGGATCAGAAAGGGGGACGAATGGAAGACTGCATTTAATACCTGAGATGGACACTATGAATATCTTGTAATGCCTTTCGGCCTGTGTAACGCACCAGCAGTTTTTCAGGAATTCGTCAACAACATTTTCCGGGATCTCCTGTACTCCTGTGTTGTCGTCTATCTCGATGACATTCTCATCTTCTCCCCCAGTTTAGAGGTTCACCGGACCCAAGTACGCCAAGTTCTTCGTTGCCTGAGAAGCAACCATCTTTATGCCAAACTCGAAAAGTGCCTCTTTGAGCAGACCAGCCTCCCATTTCTTGGTTATGTCATCTCTAGCCAAGGGCTTTGCATGGACCCAAATAAATTGTCCGCTGTTCTGAACTGGCCTCAGCCTTCTGGATTAAAAGCTATTCAGCGCTTTTTAGGCTTTGCCAACTATTATCGGCAGTTCATTTCACATTACTCTACGCTAGTAGCACCCCTTGTGGCTTTGACTAAAAAGGGAGCGGACCCCAAGTCTTGGCCTCCCCCTGCCGTAGAATCCTTCTCCCAACTCAAGTCTGCCTTTGCTTCTGCTCCGGTCTTGACACGCCCCGACCCAGACAAGTATTTTTTCCTGGAGGTGGACGCCTCCTCCGTGGGAGCTGGAGCAGTCTTAATGCAGCAATCCACCAAGGGCAAAATGTCCACCTGCGGTTTCTTCTCAAAGACCTTTTCTCCAGCAGAGAGAAATTATACTATCGGGGACAAGGAGCTCTTGGCTATTAAATTAGCTCTGGAGGAGTGGCGTCATTGGTTGGAGGGGACAGTCCTCCCAATTTCCATTTATACGGATCACAAGAATCTCCTTTACCTGCAAACCGCGCAACGGCTGAACCCCCGACAGGCAAGGTGGTCTTTGTTCTTCTCTCGTTTTAACTTCCAGATCCGCTTCCGTCCAGCTCATAAGAATATCAGAGCTGATGCTCTCTCCAGGGCCTCTGATGTAACGGGACTAGACTCGCAGCCTCAGCACATCATTCCTCCTGACCGCCTCATTCCTGCAGCACCGGCTTCCCTTCTTCAGGTACCTCCTGGGAAGACCTTTGTACCTCCTCACCTGAGAACCAAGATCTTGAACTGGGGCCACTCTTCCTTCCTAGCAGGACATTCGGGGGTCCAGAACTCCATCTCCCTCATTTCCCGTCACTATTGGTGGCCCAACCTACCCCGCGATGTCTCCGATTTTGTTCGTGCTTGTGTCATCTGTGCCCGGAATAAAACTTCTCGCCAGAGGCCTGCTGGCTTACTGCAACCGCTTCCCATTCCGGAATCTCCTTGGGACCATATAGCCATGGATTTTATCACGGACTTGCCACCGTCCTCCAATTGCACTGTAATCTGGGTTGTAGTGGATAGATTCTCTAAAATGGCCCACTTTATCCCGCTCCCCAGTCTACCATCCGCAACCCAGCTAGCAAGTTTGTTTTTCCGTCACATCTTCCGGCTCCATGGTCTCCCTCTCCATATTGTGTCTGACAGGGGGGTGCAATTTGTCTCAAAGTTCTGGCGTGCTCTGTGTAATCGCCTCAAAGTCAAGTTGGATTTCTCCTCTGCGTACCACCCTCAAACCAATGGTCAAGCGGAAAGAGTGAACCAGACCCTTGGTACCTATCTTTGTCCCTTCGTCTCTGCATGACAAGATGATTGGTCCTCTCTTCTACCCTGGGCCGAATTTTCTTATAATCA
Source organism: Hyla sarda (assembly GCF_029499605.1). NCBI lineage: Eukaryota > Metazoa > Chordata > Amphibia > Anura > Hylidae > Hyla > Hyla sarda. The sequence continues at coordinate 424,132,804 of NC_079191.1, forward strand.
CCATGACTCTGGTTCTTCCGGCAACTCCCCGTTCTTCATTGTCTATGGACACCATCCCCGCCCTCCTCTCCCACTGCATATCTCCTCCGAGGTCCCTGCGGTTGATTCCCTGGTTCGAGATTTCCAGGCCATTTGGACACCCAATGTTCATTAACCCATGCTTCCTCCCGTATGAAACTCCAGGCTGACAAGAAGAAATTTTCCATCCCGGTGACAAGGTGTGGCTTTCCACCAAGCATGTTCGCCTTAAACAGCCCAGTTATAAACTAGGACCCCGTTTTCTGGGCCCATTCAAGGTTCTACGTCAAATTAACCCGGTGGCCTACAAGTTGCTCCTGCCTCGTTCTCTTCGTATCCCTAACACCTTCCATGTCTCCCTCCTCAAACCGTTGGTCTTGAATCGATTTTCCACCAAGTCTTGGACTCCATCTCCAATCTCTGGTGTCTCCGACATTTTTGAAGTGCAACAAATTCTTGCCTCCAAACTCTCCAGAGGAAGACGGTTCTTTTTGGTTGACTGGAAGGGATTTGGTCCTGAGGAGAGGTCGTGGGAGCCCGAAGAGAACATCCTGGACAAGAACTTAATCCAGAAGTTCCTGCAACTCAAAAGGAAGAGAGGGCCAAAGGGGGGGGGGGGGGGTACTGTCACGGCCCGCTCCGTGTCCCGGTGCCCTGCGCGGGGCCGTCTGTGCCTCCTCTCCCGCTCCTGTGTGCCCGTGCCCCGGCATTCTCCTCCCCGCCACTTACCTTCCTCTTCTGTCACTCCCGCTGGGCAGCATCCTCGTCCCGCTCGCACGGGAGCCGCGTCCTTGGGCTTCTCTCGGCGCGTCTCCCGTGCATCCTCCTGCAGTGCTGGTGCGCGCGCGTCTCTCCCCCAGGGCGCGCGCACGCCACTCTGTGAGATTTAAAGGGACAGTACTCTTTCTATTTGTCACTTAGTTGGTCCCACCTTATTTAAGCATTTCACTTCCCTTGTTCCCTGCCGGATCTTTGTGCTATTGCCCTAGAGAAAGCGTACCACTACTGTTGACTACCTGTGCTACCTGACCTTTAAGCTACGTCCCCGACTTCGTACCTTAGCCGCCAGCCCTTGACCTTCTACTACGTCCCTGTCTATGCACCCAGTCTCCAGCCTCAGACCTTAGCTTTACCCAGTCCACGACCTACCATCAGCCCGACAGCTTGCCCGCTCCCTACCTCCCGGTGACTCCTCTCTGTGCCAAGTATCACCTCAGCCGCCCGCGTGGTCGAGTCGTACCAGCGGAAGCGACCTGGATGTCGCCTGCCGCAGCAAGTCCATCCTGCTTCGCGGCGGGCTCTGGTGAAGACCAGCGGCGTCTTAGATTCCGCTCCCTGGTGCAGCTCTCTACATCTGCCACGCGGTGCTCAGCGGATCCACCTCCAGTCTTCTCCGGTGAGTGTCACATCAAGATCCGGCCATGGATCCCGCCAAGGTGCCTCTTCCCAGCATCGCGGATCTCTGTACTGTGGTGGCTCAGCAGTCCCAGCAGTTGGCACAACAGGCTCAACAACTGAACCAATTATCCGCCATGATGGAGCAGCTTCTCACCATGCAGCAGCAGCAGCTTCAGCAGCCGCAGCCACGGCAACCCGTTCCCGAGCCTGCTCCTGGACCAGAGCCTCCAGCCTCTGCTCTCGGTCCAAAGTTGCGACTCTCCCTGCCCAACAAGTTTGAGGGTGACTCCAAGGCATGCAGGGGTTTTGTGTCCCAATGCTCCATGCATATAGAATTAATGGCAGACCAGTTCCGATCGGAACAGGCCAAGGTGGCCTTTGTCCTCAGTCTCCTTTCTGGAAGAGCCTTGGCCTGGGCCACCCCTCTTTGGTGACCCTATTACATCGGACCTGCAAACCTTTTTAACCGAGTTCCGAAGCGCCTTCGAGGAACCTGCCCGAGCCTCTTCTGCCGAGTCTGCCCTCTTGAACCTTTGTCAGGGAGATTCGTCAGTCGGTGATTACGCCATCCAGTTTCGCACCCTAGCGTCTGAACTGGACTGGAATGAACCGGCACTGTGTGCCACCTTCAAGAAGGGCCTGTCAAGTAGGGTCAAGGATGCCCTGGCCACTCGTGACCCCCCCTCTTCTCTTCAGGATTTAATCCATTTGGCTACCCGCATCGATGTCCGTTCTGCGGAGAGGCAAGGGGAACTCCGCCAGAAGCGCCAGCAGCCAAGACCACGTCGCTTCCCTAGGCTGGCTCCGGTATTGCAACACCCACCAGAGGCCTCCTCATCTTTAGTTGTTGACGAGCCCATGCAAGTGGACCGGGCCCGTCTTACCCCTCAGGAAAGAACCCGTCGCAGGGAGGAGAATCTTTGCCTCTACTGTGCCAGCCCGGAACACTTCTTGAATCGTTGCTCTCTCCGTCCTCCTCGCCAGGGAAACGCTCACACCTAGGAGACGTGGGAGAGGCGACCCTAGGTGAGAGGAACTCCTCTCCCCGCTTGAATATCCCAGTTCAGATCACTTCTCCCTCGGGTAATACCTTTACTGTTCCCGCTCTTGTGGACTCTTGTTCTGCCGGCAATTTTCTTTCCGCTCACCTAGTTTCTAAGTACCGCCTTCCAGTCTCTCGGCTCCCTAAACCTTTGTACATATGTTCCATCAGTGGGGAGTGCCTTAATACCGCAGTGCTTGAGGTGACTGCTCCACTCGAGATGCAGATTGGGGTGCTTCATAAGGCAAGGATCGTCTTCTACGTTCTACCTCGCTGCACTTCTGATGCTCTCCTGGGTCTTCCTTGGTTGCAGCTTCACGCCCCACTCTTGGACTGGCGCTCCGGAGAGGTTACTCGTTGGGGTCCGGATTGCCAGAACCGTTGCCTGAAATTGGTTCAACGTAGATTTCCTTCACCCAGTTCTGCCCTACCTGGCCTTCCAGTCCACTATCGAGAATTCGCCGACGTTTTTTCTGAGCAGCAAGCGGAGTGTCTACCTCCTCACCGTCCCTATGACTGCCCTATCGACCTCCTGCCAGGCACTTCCCCTCCTCGGGGTAGGATTTATCCACTGTCCGCGCCCGAGACCAAGGCCATGTCGGATTACATCCGGGAGAACCTACAGAGGGGATTCATCCGAAAATCTTCCTCCCCTGCGGGAGCCTGCTTCTTCTTTGTGGAAAAGAAGGATGGTTCGCTACGCCCCTGTATTGATTATCGAGGGTTGAATAAGATCACTATCAAAAATCAGTATCCTCTTCCACTCATTTCCGAGCTCTTTGATCGCTTACGCGGAGCTAAGATCTTCTCTAAGTTGGATCTTCGAGGTGCCTATAACTTGATTAGGATCAGAAAGGGGGACGAATGGAAGACTGCATTTAATACCTGAGATGGACACTATGAATATCTTGTAATGCCTTTCGGCCTGTGTAACGCACCAGCAGTTTTTCAGGAATTCGTCAACAACATTTTCCGGGATCTCCTGTACTCCTGTGTTGTCGTCTATCTCGATGACATTCTCATCTTCTCCCCCAGTTTAGAGGTTCACCGGACCCAAGTACGCCAAGTTCTTCGTTGCCTGAGAAGCAACCATCTTTATGCCAAACTCGAAAAGTGCCTCTTTGAGCAGACCAGCCTCCCATTTCTTGGTTATGTCATCTCTAGCCAAGGGCTTTGCATGGACCCAAATAAATTGTCCGCTGTTCTGAACTGGCCTCAGCCTTCTGGATTAAAAGCTATTCAGCGCTTTTTAGGCTTTGCCAACTATTATCGGCAGTTCATTTCACATTACTCTACGCTAGTAGCACCCCTTGTGGCTTTGACTAAAAAGGGAGCGGACCCCAAGTCTTGGCCTCCCCCTGCCGTAGAATCCTTCTCCCAACTCAAGTCTGCCTTTGCTTCTGCTCCGGTCTTGACACGCCCCGACCCAGACAAGTATTTTTTCCTGGAGGTGGACGCCTCCTCCGTGGGAGCTGGAGCAGTCTTAATGCAGCAATCCACCAAGGGCAAAATGTCCACCTGCGGTTTCTTCTCAAAGACCTTTTCTCCAGCAGAGAGAAATTATACTATCGGGGACAAGGAGCTCTTGGCTATTAAATTAGCTCTGGAGGAGTGGCGTCATTGGTTGGAGGGGACAGTCCTCCCAATTTCCATTTATACGGATCACAAGAATCTCCTTTACCTGCAAACCGCGCAACGGCTGAACCCCCGACAGGCAAGGTGGTCTTTGTTCTTCTCTCGTTTTAACTTCCAGATCCGCTTCCGTCCAGCTCATAAGAATATCAGAGCTGATGCTCTCTCCAGGGCCTCTGATGTAACGGGACTAGACTCGCAGCCTCAGCACATCATTCCTCCTGACCGCCTCATTCCTGCAGCACCGGCTTCCCTTCTTCAGGTACCTCCTGGGAAGACCTTTGTACCTCCTCACCTGAGAACCAAGATCTTGAACTGGGGCCACTCTTCCTTCCTAGCAGGACATTCGGGGGTCCAGAACTCCATCTCTCTCATTTCCCGTCACTATTGGTGGCCCAACCTACCCCGCGATGTCTCCGATTTTGTTCGTGCTTGTGTCATCTGTGCCCGGAATAAAACTTCTCGCCAGAGGCCTGCTGGCTTACTGCAACCGCTTCCCATTCCGGAATCTCCTTGGGACCATATAGCCATGGATTTTATCACGGACTTGCCACCGTCCTCCAATTGCACTGTAATCTGGGTTGTAGTGGATAGATTCTCTAAAATGGCCCACTTTATCCCGCTCCCCAGTCTACCATCCGCAACCCAGCTAGCAAGTTTGTTTTTCCGTCACATCTTCCGGCTCCATGGTCTCCCTCTCCATATTGTGTCTGACAGGGGGGTGCAATTTGTCTCAAAGTTCTGGCGTGCTCTGTGTAATCGCCTCAAAGTCAAGTTGGATTTCTCCTCTGCGTACCACCCTCAAACCAATGGTCAAGCGGAAAGAGTGAACCAGACCCTTGGTACCTATCTTTGTCCCTTCGTCTCTGCACGACAAGATGATTGGTCCTCTCTTCTACCCTGGGCCGAATTTTCTTATAATCACCATGACTCTGGTTCTTCCGGCAACTCCCCGTTCTTCATTGTCTATGGACACCATCCCCGCCCTCCTCTCCCACTGCCCATCTCCTCCGAGGTCCCTGCGGTTGATTCCCTGGTTCGAGATTTCCAGGCCATTTGGACACCCAATGTTTATTAACCCATGCTTCCTCCAGTATGAAACTCCAGGCTGACAAGAAGAAATTTTCCATCCCGGTGACAAGGTGTGGCTTTCCACCAAGCATGTTCACCTTAAACAGCCCAGTTATAAACTAGGACCCCGTTTTCTGGGCCCATTCAAGGTTCTACGTCAAATTAACCCGGTGGCCTACAAGTTGCTCCTGCCTCGTTCTCTTCGTATCCCTAACACCTTCCATGTCTCCCTCCTCAAACCGTTGGTCTTGAATCGATTTTCCACCAAGTCTTGGACTCCATCTCCAATCTCTGGTGTCTCCGACATTTTTGAAGTGCAACAAATTCTTGCCTCCAAACTCTCCAGAGGAAGACGGTTCTTTTTGGTTGACTGGAAGGGATTTGGTCCTGAGGAGAGGTCGTGGGAGCCCGAAGAGAACATCCTGGACAAGAACTTAATCCAGAAGTTCCTGCAACTCAAAAGGAAGAGAGGGCCAAAGGGGGGGGGGGGGGGGGTACTGTCACGGCCCGCTCCGTGTCCCGGTGCCCTGCGCGGGGCCGTCTGTGCCTCCTCTCCCGCTCCTGTGTGCCCGTGCCCCGGCATTCTCCTCCCCGCCACTTACCTTCCTCTTCTGTCACTCCCGCTGGGCAGCATCCTCGTCCCGCTCGCACGGGAGCCGCGTCCTTGGGCTTCTCTCGGCGCGTCTCCCGTGCATCCTCCTGCAGTGCTGGTGCGCGCGCGTCTCTCCCCCAGGGCGCGCACGCGCCACTCTGTGAGATTTAAAGGGACAGTACCCTTTCTATTTGTCACTTAGTTGGTCCCACCTTATTTAAGCATTTCACTTCCCTTGTTCCCTGCCAGATCTTTGTGCTATTGCCCTAGAGAAAGCGTACCACTACTGTTGACTACCTGTGCTACCTGACCTTTAAGCTACGTCCCCGACTTCGTACCTTAGCCGCCAGCCCTTGACCTTCTGCTACGTCCCTGACTACGCACCCAGTCTCCAGCCTCAGACCTTAGCTTTACCCAGCCCACGACCTACCATCAGCCCGACAGCTTGCCCGCTCCCTACCTCCCGGTGACTCCTCTCTGTGCCAAGTACCACCTCGGCCGCCTGCGTGGTCGAGTCGTACCAGCGGAAGCGACCTGGACGTCGCCTGCCGCAGCAAGTCCATCCTGCTTCGCGGCGGGCTCTGGTGAAGACCAGCGGCGTCTTAGATTCCGCTCCCTGGTGCAGCTCTCTACATCTGCCACGCGGTGCTCAGCGGATCCACCTCCAGTCTTCTCCGGTGAGTGTCACAAAGCGCATGCTGTCTACCTGGGAGACACGGCAAACCTTCATGTGAGTATGATAAAGATGGGAGCCTATGCCTCCTAACTGGACAGATCGGTAGCCCTGAAGTTTGACGTTGTGTAAGAGTCTCCAATGTCCTGCCCTTGCCTAAGTGTATAATCCGGAGTGGGGTATGTGCAGGGGCGTAGCTGGAAACCACCGAACCCCAATGCAAACAAATTTACCTGGACCCCTTCATGGCCACCACAGACGCCCCCCAGACTGCTGTCTCTTACAGAGTTTTATGCCCAGAAATGGTTGGCTACTCACTTTGTCAATAGATTCTCAGCCTAGTTATGAAGACAATCGGGGAGATTTATCAAAACCTATGGAGAGGAAAAGTTAACCAGTTGCCCATAGCAACCAATCAGATCGCTTCTTTTCAGAGGTCTTAACTCCTTTAGGACCCGGGGTTTTTACATTTTTGCACTTTTGTTTTTCCCTCCTCACCTTTAAAAAATCATAGCTCTTTCAATTTTACACCTAAAAATCCATATGATGGCTTATTTTTTGCGCCATTGTAATGACATCAGTAATTTTACCAAAAAATATACAACGAAACGGAGAAAAAAAATCATTGTGTGACTAAATAAAAAAAAAACACAAAATTTTGTAACTTTTGGGGGCTTCCGTTTCTACACAGTAAATTTTTTGGTAAAAATGACACCTTCTCTTTATTCTGTAGGTCCACACAAGGGGTAGAATGAGCCTTAACACCCCACAGGTGTTTGACGACTTTCGTTAAAGTCAGAGGATGTGTAAATGACATTTTTTTCCCACTAAAATGCAGTTTTTTCCCCAAATTTTACATTTTTACAAGGGGTGATAGGAGAAAATGCCCCCCAAAATTTGTAACCCCATTTCTTCTGAGTATGGAAATATCCCATATGTGGATGTAAAGTGCTCTGCTGGCAAACTACAATGCTCAGAAGAGAAGGAGCGCCATTGAGCTTTTGGAGAGAGAATTTGTTTGGAATGGAAGCAGGGGGCCATGTGCGTTTACAAAGCCCCCCGTGGTGCCAGAACAGTGGACTCCCCATATGGGACTCCATTTTGGAAACTACACCCCTCCCAGAATTTAATAAGGGGTGCAGTGAGCATTTACACCCCACTGGCGTTTGACAGATCTTTGGAACAGTGGGCTGTGCAAATTGTTCCAAAAATCTGTCAGACACCTGTGGGGCGTAAATGCTCATTTTACATTACGTGAGGGGTGTAGTTTCCAAACTGGGGTCACATGTGTGTGTGGTTGGGGGGGTTCATTGTTCTGGCACCATCCGGACCAATTTTCTCTCCATAAACCCAATGGCACTCCACTTTTGAGCATTGTAGTGCGCCCGCAGGGCACTTTACATCCACATATGGGGTATGTTCTTACTCAGAAGAAATGGGGTTACACATATTGGGTTTTTTTTTAACCTATTTTACCTTGTGAAAAATTTAGGGTAACACCAGCATTTTAGTGGAAAACTTTTTTTTTTTCATTTTCCAATCCAACTTTAACACCTGTGGGGTGTTAAGGCTCACTATACCCCTTGTTACGTTCCGTGGGGGGTGTAGTTTCCAAAATGGGGTCACACGTGGGTATTAATTTTTTTGCGTTCATGTCAGAACCGCTGTAAAATCAGCCACCCTTGTGCAAATCACCAATTTAGGCCTTAAATGTACATAGTGCACTCTCACTCCTGAGCCTTGTTGTGCGCCTGCAGAGCATTTTACGTCCACATTTGGGGTATTTCCGTACTCAAGAGGAATTGTGTTACAAATTTTCCTTTTACCTCTTGTGAAAATGAAAAGTATGGGGCAACGCCAGCATATTAAAAATTTTTTCTTTTTTTTACACTAACAGGCTGGTGTAGACCCCAACTTTTCCTTTTCATATGAGGTAAAAGGAGAAAAAGCCCCCAAAATTTGTAACTCAATTACTCCCGAGTACGAAAATACCTCGTATGTGGCCCTAAACTGTTTCCTTGAAAAACGACAGGGCTCCGAAGTGAGAGAGCGCCATGCGCATTTGAGGCCTAAATTAGGGATTTGCATAGGGGTGGACTCGGATGCAAGCGTTACAATTGCCACCACTACCAAAAATATTCTACGCCAGTGATTTCCAAACAGGGTGCCTCCAGCTTTTGCTCTAAACTCCCAGTATGCCGGGACAGTCAATGGCTGTCCGGCAATGCTGGGAGTTGTTGTTTTACAACAGCTGGAGGCTCCGTTTTGGAAACAGTGCCGTACAAGACGTTTTTTCATTTTTATTGGGGGATGTTTTACCCTTTATTATGTGTTAGTGTAGTGTTTTTAGGGTACATTCACATCTGCGGGGGTTACGGTAAGTTTCCTGCTAGGAGTTGGAGCTGTGGTGGAAAATTTGCCGCAGCTTAAACTTAAAGCAGGAAACTCATTGTAAACCCACCCGTGTGATTGTGCCCTGTACATTCACGTGGGGGGGGGGGGGGGAATCTCCAGCTGTTGCAAAATTACAACTCCCAGCATGCACTTGCAGACTGTGCATGCTGGAAGTTATAGTTTTGCAACAGCTGGAGGCGCACTGGTTGTAAACCTGGAGTTGGGTACTGTTACCTAACTCAGTATTTTCCAACCAGTGTGCCTCCAGCTGTTGCAAAAATACAACTCCTGGCATGTACTGATCGCCGAAGGGCATGCTGGGAGCTGTGGGTATGCAACAGCTGGAGACACGCAACTACAACTCACAGCATGCCGAGACAGCCATTTGCATGTGCATGCTGGGAGTTTAGTTTTGCAAGATTTAGAGGGCCATGGTTTGTAGACCACCGCACAGTGATCTCCAAACTGTGGCCCTCCAGATGTTGCCAAACTACAAATCCCAGCATGCCCAGACAGCAAACTGCTGGACTGAAAACACGTGGTGTTCGGCAAAGTCATTGAAGGCTACGAAGTTGTAAAGAAGTAAATCTAAATCTTGCAGAACTAAAAATCCCAGCATGCCCAAACAGCAAACGATTGTGTAAGAGTGCTGGGAGTTGTAGTTTTGCAACTTCTGGAGGGCTACAGATTAGAGACCACTGTACAGTGGTCTCCAAACTGTGGCCTTCCTGTCACGATTCGGCTGGCTGGAGGTGGATCCTCTGTGCCAGAGAGGGATTGGCGTGGACCGTGTCGGTGGACCGGTTCTAAGTTGCTACTGGTATTCACCAGAGCCCGCCGCAAAGCGGGATGGTCTTGCTGCGACGGTATCAACCAGGTCGTATCCACCGGCAACGGCTCAACCTCGCTGACTGCTGAGAAGGCGTGGGACAGAAGGACTAGGCAGAGGCAAGGTCAGACGTAGCAGAAGGTCGGGGCAGGCGGCAAGGTTCGTAGTCAATATGGATAGCAGAAGATCTAGAAACACAGGCTTTGGACAACACTAAACGCTTTCACTGGCACAAGGCAACAAGATCCGGCAAGGAAGCGCAGGGGAAGTGAGGTAATATAGCCAGGGAGCAGGTGGAAGCTAATTAGGCTAATTGGGCCAGGCACCAATCATTGAATCATTAAATCTTAGGGAGCTGGCGTGCGCGCGCCCTAAGGAGCAGAGCCGCGCGTGCCAGGACATGACAGCCGGGACAGGTAAGTGACTTGGGATGCGATTCGCGAGCGGGCGCGTCCCGCTATGCGAATCGCATCCCCGCCGGCAATGTCAGTGCAGCGCTCCCGGTCAGCGGGTCTGACCAGGGCACTGCAGAGAGAGGAACGCCGCGAGCGCTCCGGGGAGGAGCAGGGACCCGGAGCGCTCGGCGTAACAGTACCCCCCCCCCTTAGGTCTTTTCGTGATGGGGTCCAATGCACATTAAGAGAGGTTCTGTGCGGTAACGCACAGTACAGTCCAACTTCACTCCATTGACGGAAGAAATGTAGAGCGGCTTGACGAGACAGGTCACCGGGATGCAGAACTTATTCACCAAAGAGTCCAGAATAAAATTTCCAGAAGCACCAGAGTCCAAGCAGGCCACGGCTGAGAGGGAGGAGTTGGCAGAAGGAGAAATCCGCACGGGCACAGTGAGACGTGGAGAAGCAGATTTCGTACCAAGAGACGCCACACCCACGTGAGCTGGGTGCGTGAGTGCGTTTCCCAGACGTGGAGGGCGAATAGGGCAAACCACCAAGAAGTGTTCGGTACTGGCGCAGTACAGACATAAATTGTTATCCCTACGGCGAGTCCTCTCTTCGTGGGTCAGGCGAGACCGATCCACTTGCATAGCCTCCTCGGCGGGAAGCACAGGGGTAGATTGCAGAGGATACTGTGAGAGAGGTTCCCAGAGATCAAGGTCTTTCTCCTGGCAGAGCTCCTGGTGTCTCTCAGAAAAACGCATGTCAATGCGGGTGGCCAAATGGATAAGTTCTTGCAGGTTGGCAGGAATCTCTCGTGCGGCCAGCACATCCTTGATGTTACTGGATAGGCCTTTTTTAAAGGTCGCGCAGAGAGCCTCGATATTCCAAGATAATTCGGAAGCGAGAGTACGAAATCGGATGGCGTACTTGCCTACTGAAGAATTACCCTGGACCAGGTTCAGCAGGGCAGTCTCGGCAGAAGAAGCTCGAGCTGGTTCCTCGAAGACACTACGGACTTCAGCGAAGAAGGACTGGACTGTGGCTGTGGCAGGATCATTGCGGTCCCAGAGCGGTGTGGCCCAAGACAAGGCCTTTCCAGAAAGAAGGCTCACTACGAACGCCACCTTAGACCGTTCTGTAGGAAATTGGTCCGACAACATCTCCATATTTAGGGAACATTGAGATAAGAATCCACGGCAGAGTCTAGAGTCCCCATCAAATTTGTCCGGCAGGGACAAGCGGAGGCTAGGAGCGGCCACTCGCTGCGGAGGAGGTGCAGGAGCTGGCGGAGGAGATGGTTGCTGCTGTAGCAGTGCTGTAACGTGGCGGTCAACTGCGACAGCTGCTGTCCTTGTTGGGCGATTTGCTGCGATTGCTGAGCAACCACCCTGGTGAGGTCAGCGAGACTCGGCAGCAGCACCTCAGCGGGATCCATGGCCGGATCTACTGTCATGATTCGGCTGGCTGGAGGTGGATCCTCTGTGCCAGAGAGGGATTGGCGTGGACCGTGTCGGTGGACTGGTTCTAAGTTGCTACTGGTATTCACCAGAGCCCGCCGCAAAGCGGGATGGTCTTGCTGCGGCGGTAGCAACCAGGTCGTATCCACCGGCAACGGCTCAACCTCGCTGACTGCTGAGAAGGCGTGGGACAGAAGGACTAGGCAGAGGCAAGGTCAGACGTAGCAGAAGGTCGGGGCAGGCGGCAAGGTTCGTAGTCAATATGGATAGCAGAAGATCTGGAAACACAGGCTTTGGACAACACTAAATGCTTTCACTGGCACAAGGCAACAAGATCCGGCAAGGAAGTGCAGGGGAAGTGAGGTAATATAGCCAGGGAGCAGGTGGAAGCTAATTAGGCTAATTGGGCCAGGCACCAATCATTGGTGCACTGGCCCTTTAAATCTTAGAGAGCTGGCGCGCGCGCGCCCTAAGGAGCAGAGCCGCGCGCGCCAGGACATGACAGCCGGGGGTCGGGACAGGTAAGTGACTTGGGATGCGATTCACGAGCAGGCGCGTCCCGCTATGCGAATTGCATCCCCGCCGGCAATGTCAGTGCAGCGCTCCAGGTCAGCGGGTCTGACCGGGGCGTTGCAGAGAGAGGAACGCCGCAAGCGCTCCGGGGAGGAGCAGGGACCCGGAGCGCTCGGCGTAACACTTCCAAATGTTGCTAGGCAACAACTCATCGCGTCCGTTGCAGGATCGCCGCCGCCGCATGCAGAGGAGCCACCCGCCGCCGATCGTCGCCGCTCCATGCACAGTTCCCCCGCTCTGCCTGGAATACCGTGGGTGGGCAGAGCGGGGGAACCAAACTTTAACCCCCCCTGCCCCCGATCTGCTGTTGGTCGGTCGCTTTTGACCGACCAATAGCAGGGATAGGAGGGGTGGCACCCCTGCCACCTCACTCCTATCCCTTCAGGGGAATCTGGGGTGTCTTGGACAGCAACGTTCCTCCTTATATATGGGTCACTGGAGACCCGTATGACCCAGAATCGCCGCAGATCGCTGGTCAGAATTGAGCGACGATTTGCGACAATCCCCTCCAAGTGTTGGCACGGAATGCTTGCTGAATTAGCAGCGGGGACCGGATTTACCACGGGCGTACAGGTATGTCCTGAATGATAGGGCATGCAGGGGGTATGCATACGCCCTGCATCCCCAAGAGGTTAAAAATTAAAGAAGCCATCTGATTGGTTGTTATAGGCAGCTCGTCCAATTTTCCTCTTCACAGGTTTTGATAAATCTCCTGCAATGTTTTTGGCAAAAATGCCACAAAGATGGCATCTTGGGAGAAAACAAACGAGGGGGCAGTTTTTTAAGGTGTTTTTTTTTTTTTTTTTGGGCCAAAAAGACCTGAAACAAAAATTGTGTCTGTTCCTAGGCTGGGATTAAACACAATTTACGTGTGGTGTTTTTTAAAGGAGTACTGCAGCGGCATATAACTTATCCCCCATCCGCAGGATAGGTGATAAGTGTTTGAGCGCTGAGGGTCCGACCGCCGGGACCCCCCGCGATCTTCCATACGGGACCCGACACTGCTGCGGCTCTGTGCGTCTAGTGCTTGTGTCGTCGATCTCACTGAGGTCGACAGACTTGCCCCCTCCATTCAGTTCTATGGGAGAGGCGGAGATGCGCGAAAGCTGCCTCTCCATCTCTCATGGAGGGGTCGTGAGGCACGGCCAACATGCCTCCTATACGGGGAGAGTAACGGCAGAGCCAGGGCCCGCCACAGGAGATCAAGGGGTGTCCCAGCGGTCGGACTCCTCGCGACCAAACACTTATCCCCTATCCTGCGGATGGCTGCGCTGCCTGGACGTCTGACGACTGACGTTCTTCTGCTCCGCAACGTCAGGGGCGTCATTCGTCAGATGTCCCGGCAGCCAGCGATGCTTATTGCTCATTGAGCCTCCTGAAGGCCCAGGCTGTTGAGGCCACCAAATGATATTACAAATACTGAGTGTCTGGTTAGGAGAAACAAATATAACACACCCACAGGGAGTAGCGCCATTTTAATAAAAATTGCCAAAAATCCCTTGGATAACAGCAGAATATGTTAAAAAGCTTTTTTTTTCTTCCAGCCAATCAGAGAGCAGCACTACTCAAATAGAACTCCCAGGAGGTAACAGCGTGTCACACATGTGATGTCATAACCATTGTCCACCAGGGAGCAGCACTGAGCAGAAATAACACGGCTCCTGCTCATTGTTCATCAGTCAGAGGCCGATGCTGGACGCTGTACCCGGGAATGGAGACTCATACACATGACTGTGACTGCCGGTAAGTGTCATATTGTTGTGTCCTAAAGGTCTTTAGTGCAGTTCCATGTGCATTTCTATAATAAACATGTAGATAATCTATCTTTTCTTTTCCTATCTTAGATGCAGTATTTCCAGCATGTGGAGTCGCATTTCCGGACCTACAGCAAGAAGTTGGATGAAGACATAACCCCTGGAATCACGCACATACACAGACACTTTGCCCAAATTCTAGAGGTAACCTCCTTTAGTATGCCCAGAGGAAGGGCAGTACAGTAGCCATGGATTCCCTACAGGTTTCCTCCCCTCTGGAGGTTTTTCCTGTCCTGAGTATTAGTTACTGTTCGCTCTTAGTGAGTGATGGAGGTTACATAAAATCCCTACACAAACATTGTAAGAAATAATAAATAAAGTTCCCCCTTTTTTAAACCATTCTTTGACTTGTTTGACTCATTTATTTATTTCTGTGTGCGAAAAATCAGGTTAGCAAAATGGATGACATGAGTTTTAATTCTATTTTAAGTGTCCAAAGCTTCTCTCCTGCGCGATCTGCACAATTTGGTGCGGAGAGAGGCAGCTGATGCTGGGTGGTACAGTTACCGTGGCAACCGTAGCACACCCGGCAAGTTCCGGACAGTACACAAGCTTTTTCTGATAAATGAGACTCATGCAGGGAACTTGCTAGGGGTCATACGGTTGTGTGGTGTCCCGGTACCGTATTGCATACCGTACCATGTATGGTGGTCCCCAAAGTCAGAGTTATATTCAGGTAGGGTCCCCCAAGTGGGACAGTCCCTAGTCGCCTCTACTCTAATTCTATAATGTTTATATGTACATATTTATTAACCCCTTAAGGACCGGAGGTTTTTCCGTTTTTGCATTTTCGTTTTTTGCTCCTTGCCTTTAAAAAATCATAACTCTTTCAAATTTACACCTAAAAATCCATATGATGGCTTATTTTTTGCGCCACCAATTCTACTTTGTAATGACGTCAGTCATTTTGCCCAAAAATCTATGGTGAAGCGGGAAAAAAAATCATTGTGCGACAAAATTTAAAAAAAAACGCTGTTTTGTAACTTTTGGGGGCTTCCGTTTCTACGTAGTACATTTTTCGGTAAAAATGACACCTGATATGTATTCTGTAGGTCCATACGATTAAAATGATACCCTACTTATATAGGTTTGATTTTGTCGGACTTCTGGAAAAAATCATAACTACATGCAGGAAAATTAATACGTTTAAAATTGTCATCTTCTGACCCCTATAACTTTTTTATTTTTCCGTGTATGGGGCGGTATGAGGGCTCATTTTTTGCGCCGTGATCTGAAGTTTTTAACGGTACCATTTTTGCATTGATAGGACTTATTGATCGCTTTTTATTCATTTTTTCATGATATAAAAAGTGACCAAAAATGCACTATTTTGGACTTTGGAATTTTTTTGCGCGCACGCCATTGACCGTGCGGTTTAATTAACGATATATTTTTATAATTCGGACATTTCCGCACGCGGCGATACCATTTATGTTTATTTTTATTTTTATTTACACTGTGTTTTTTCTTTTATGGGAAAAGGGGGGTGATTCAAACTTTTAATAGGGAAGGGGTTAAATGATGTTTATTCACTTTTTTTTTGCACTTTTTTTTTGCAGTGTTATAGGTCCCATAGGGACCTATAACACTGCACACACTGATCTTTTACATTGATCACTGGTTTCTCATAAGAAACCAGTGATCGATGATTCTGCCGCATGACTGCTCATGCCTGGATCTCAGGCACTGAGCTGTCATTCGGCGATCGGACAGTGAGGAGGCAGGTAGGGGCCCTCCCGCTGTCCTGTCAGCTGTTCGGGATGCCGCGATTTCACCGCGGCTATCCCGAACAGCCCACTGAGCTAGCCGGCATGCTTTCGGTTTCACTTTAGACGCGGCGTTCAACTTTGAACGCCGCGTCTAAAGGGTTAATAGCGCGCGGCACAGCGATCAATGCCGCGCGCTATTAGCCACGGGTCCCGGCCGTTGTTAGAGGCCGGGCCCGACCCGCTATGACGCGGGGCCACGCCGTGGCCCCGCGTTATAGATCGGGAGTGGACACATGACGTTCCAGTACGTCATGTGTCCTTAAGGGGTTAATGTATATTTAATATAATGTATAGTATACTTACCTTGTTAGCGTCGCAGGACCTTCGGTCATGTGACCATGTTAATTCCTCTATGGTATGTTGGAGGACCTTTGGAGGTCCTTGGGTCACATGTTTACCCATAATTCTATGTAATGGTGATTGACAGAAGTATTGGACCAATTAGCTCTAGTCCAGCCCCTGCCCATATAAGGGAGCTGTAGCCAATTATCGCTCTCTTGGGTTGCTGCTATCGTGGATGCCGGACTAGCAGGACGGATCTGCGCAACTTTCAAAGACACGCTAGGCCAGAAAACCTACCGGCCTCAGCCTAAACTAAACCGTGAGTTCTAAACTAATTCCCGCTAAAGTTAACGTGACTGCTGGACCACAACTAAAACCCCTAAATCCAGTGGAACAGCGCATATCAGTCTATGGACTCTAAAATGGTTAAGGTCCCAACCACTGTCAATCTCTAAGAGACTTTGCATGTATAGAGACTGTTCCAGTTATGAAGCTTGCATAAAATCTTCAGTAAAAGTTCCAACTGTTTTCAGCAAACTCTCCGGTTGTGGACATTCAATTATTCAATACCTCCCTATCGCTCTTGGGAAGGGTGGCGGTAGGACAAGCATCACAGAGGAGCCCTCATCCTGGCGTCACGAATAGAAAGGGTTAACCAGACACCCTTTAGTAACCGCACAGCTACACTCCCTACACCCAACTCCCCAGGCTATCACAGTTGCAAAGGATCAACTTTTGGGTATGTGCACTGGCCCTTAAAGGGGCACTCCGCCCCTAGACATCTTATCCCCTATCTAAAGAATAGGGGATAAGATGTCTGATCGCAGGCTTCCCGCTGCATGGACCCCAGCGATCTCCATGCAGCACCCGGCATTCTAAACAGTATGTTTTGAACGCTGGGTTCCCATGGCAGGGGTCGTGATGTCACACCACCTCCCATAGACATGAATGGAGGAGGCATTGCGTGACGTCATGACCCACACCACAAGAACCCAGCATTTTAAACATATTGGTTAGAACTCCGGGTGCTGCACAGAGATCACGGGGGACCCAGCAGCAGGACCTTCGTGATCAGACATCTTATCCCCTATCATTTGGATAGGGGATAAGATGTCTATGGGTGGAGTACCCCTTTAAGAAATTAGGAAGGGACTGTAGGCATGCCTACAGGTAGAAAAAGAGAAGATGGGAGAAATGGCAGGATGCAAATCAGAGTTTGGCTGGGACCAATTTTGGGTGTGTTCTGGCCAATTAAAGGAGATACATGGAAATAATTAAGTTATCCACTATCAATGGGATAGGGGATAAGTAGCTGAACGCGGGGGGTTCTGACCGCTAAGGGCCCCCTGCGATCTCTGGGATGAGACGCAGTGCTCAGTGAGAAGCGCGTGCTGCAGATAGTACTCGCTCCATTATTTTTTATGGGAGCGCTGAAAAGACATGGGTAGAGCTCTCAGGCATCATTGGCGCTCCCATAGAAATGAATGAAGCGCATGCCGTCTACGTGGGAGACACGGCAAACCTTCATGTGAGTATGATAAAGATGGGAGCCTATGCCTCCTAACTGGACAGATCGGTAGCCCTGAAGTTTGACTTTGTGTAAGAGTCTCCAAAGTCCTGCCCTTGCCTAAGTGTATAATCCGGAGTGGGGTTTGTGCAGGGGCGTAGCTGGAAACCACCGGACCCCAATGCAAACAAATTTCCCTGGACCCCTTCATGGCCACCACAGATGCCGCCCAGACTGCTGTCTCTTAGAGAGTTTTATGCACAGAAATGGTTGGCTACTCACTTTGTCAATAGTTCTCAGCCTAGTTATGAAGACAATCGGGGAGATTTATCAAAACCTGTGGAGAGGAAAAGTTAACCAGTTGCCCATAGCAACCAATCAGATTGCTTCTTTTCAGAGGTCTTAACTCCTTTAGGACCCGGGGTTTTTACATTTTTGCACTTATGTTTTTCCCTCCTCACCTTTAAAAAATCATAGCTCTTTCAATTTTACACCTAAAAATCCATATGATGGCTTATTTTTTGCGCCATTGTAATGACATCAGTAATTTTACCCAAAAATATACGACGAAACGGAGAAAAAAAATCATTGTGCGACAAAATAAAAAAAAATAAAAAATTTTGTAACTTTTGGGGGCTTCCGTTTCTACACAGTACATTTTTTGGTAAAAATGACACCTTCTCTTTATTCTGTAGGTCCATACAAGGGGTACAGTGAGCCTTAACACCCCACAGGTGTTTGACGACTTTCGGTAAAGTCAGAGGATGTGTAAATGACATATTTTTCCCACTAAAATGCATTTTTTTCCCCAAATTTTACATTTTTACAAGGGGTGATAGGAGAAAATGCCCCCCAAAATTTGTAACCCCATTTCTTCTGAGTATGGAAATATCCCATATGTGGATGTAAAGTGCTCTGCTGGCAAACTACAATGCTCAGAAGAGAAGGAGCGCCATTGAGCTTTTGGAGAGAGAATTTGTTTGGAATGGAAGTAGGGGGCCATGTGCGTTTACAAAGCCCCCCGTGGTGCCAGAACAGTGGACTCCTCATATGTGACCCCATTTTGGAAACTACACCCCTCACAGAATTTAATAAGGGGTGCAGTGAGCATTTACACCCCACTGGCGTTTGACAGATCTTTGGAACAGTGGGCTGTGCAAATTGTTCCAAAAATCTGTCAGACACCTGTGGGGCGTAAATGCTCATTTTACATTACGTGAGGGGTGTAGTTTCCAAACTGGGGTCACATGTGTGTGTGGTTGGGGGGGTTCATTGTTCTGGCACCATCCGGACCAATTTTCTCTCCAAAAACCCAATGGCACTCCTTTTCTGAGCATTGTAGTGAAGCCCGCAGAGCACTCTACATCCAAATATGGGGTATGTTCTTACTCAGAAGAAATGGGGTTACACATATTGTTTTTTTTTAACCTATTTTCCCTTGTGAAAAATTTAGGGTAACACCAGCATTTTAGTGGAAAACTTTTTTTTTTTCATTTTCTCATCCAACTTTAACAAAAATTTGTCAAACACCTGTGGGGTGTTAAGGCTCACTATACCCCTTGCTACGTTCCGTGGGGGGTGTAGTTTCCAAAATGGGGTCACACGTGGGTATTTTTTTTTTTTCCGTTCATGTCAGAACCGCTGTAAAATCAGCCACCCTTGTGCAAATCACCAATTTAGGCCTTAAATGTACATAGTGCACTCTCACTCCTGAGCCTTGTTGTGCGCCTGCAGAGCATTTTACGTTCACATTTGGGGTATTTGCGTACTCAAGAGGAATTGTGTTACAAATTTTCCTTTTACCTCTTGTGAAAATGAAAAGTATGGGGCAACGCAAGCATATTAAACATTTTTTCTTTTTTTTACACTAACCCCAACTTTTCCTTTTCATATGAGGTAAAAGGAGAAAAAGCCCCCCAAAATTTGTAACTCAATTGCTCCCGAGTACGAAAATACCCCGTATGTGGCCCTAAACTGTTTCCTTGAAAAGCGACAGGGCTCCGAAGTGAGAGAGCGCCATGCGCATTTGAGGCCTAAATTAGGGATTTGCATAGGGGTGGACTCGGATGCAAGCGTTACAATTGCCACCACTACCAAAAATATTCTACGCCAGTGATTCCCAAACAGGGTGCCTCCAGCTTTTGCTCTAAACTCCCAGTATGCCCGGACAGTCAGTGGCTGTCCGGCAATGCTGGGAGTTGTTGTTTTACAACAGCTGGAGGCTCCGTTTTGGAAACAGTGCCGTACGAGATGTCTTTCATTTTTATTGGGGGGTGTTTTACCCTTTATTATGTGTTAGTGTAGTGTTTTTAGGGTACATTCACACCTGCGGGGGTTACGGTAAGTTTCCTGCTAGGAGTTGGAGCTGTGGTGGAAAATTTGCCGCAGCTTAAACTTAAAGCAGGAAACTCATTGTAAACCCACCCGTGTGATTGTGCCCTGTACATTCACATGGGGGGGGGACCTCCAGCTGTTGCAAAATTACAACTCCCAGCATGCACTTGCAGACCGTGCATGCTGGGAGTTATAGTTTTGCAACAGCTGGAGACGAACTGGTTGGAAACCTGGAGTTGGGTACTGTTACCTAGCTCAGTATTTTCCAACCAGTGTGCCTCCAGCTGTTGCAAAAATACAACTCCTGGCATGTACTGATCGCCGAAGGGCATGCTGGGAGTTGTGGTTATGCAACAGCTGGAGGCACGCAACTACAACTCCCAGCATGCCGAGACAGCCGTTTGCATGTGCATGCTGGGAGTTGTAGTTTTGCAAGATTTAGAGGGCCACGGTTTGTAGACCACCGCACAGTGATCTCCAAACTGTGGCCCTCCAGATGTTGCCAAACTACAAATCCCAGCATGCCCAGACAGCAAACTGCTGGACTGAAAACACGTGGTGTTCGGCAGTCATTGAAGGCTACGAAGTTGTAAAGAAGTAAATCTAAATCTTGCAGAACTACAAATCCCCGCATGCCCAAACAGCAAACGATTGTGTAAGAGTGCTGGGAGTTGTAGTTTTGCAACTTCTGGAGGGCTACAGATTAGAGACCACTGTACAGTCGTCTCCAAACTGTGGCCTTCCAAATGTTGCTAGGCAACAACTCATCACGTCCGTTGCAGGATCGCCGCCGCATGCAGAGGAGCCACCCACCGCCGATCGTCGCCGCTCCCAGCACAGTTCCCCCGCTTTACCCGGAATACCGTGGGTGGGCAGAGCGGGGGAACCAAACTTTAACCCCCCCTCTGCCCCCGATCTGCTATTGGTCGGTCTCTTCTGACCGACCAATAGCAGGGATAGGAGGGGTGGCACCCCTGCCACCTCACTCCTATCCCTTCAGGGGAATCTGGGGTGTCTTGGACAGCAACGTTCCTCCTTAAATATGGGTCACTGGAGACCCGTATGACCCAGAATCGCCGCAGATCGCTGGTCTGAATTGACCGACGATTTGCGACTATCCCCTCCAGGTGTTGGCACGGGATGCCTGCTGAATTAGCAGCGGGGACCGGATTTACCACGGGCGTACAGGTATGTCCTGAATGATAGGGCATGCATACGCCCTGCATCCCCAAGAGGTTAAAAATTAAAGAAGCCATCTGATTGGTTGTTATAGGCAACTGGTTCACTTTTGCTCTTCACAGGTTTTGATAAATCTCCCGCAATGTTTTTGACAAAAATGCCACAAAGATGGCATCTTGGGAGAAAATAAATGAGGGGGCAGTTTTTTAAGGTGGTTTTTTTTTTTTTGGCCAAAAAGACGACAAACTAAAATTGTGTCTGTTCCTAGGCTGGGATTAAACACAATTTACGTGTGGTGTTTTTTAAAGGAGTACTGCAGTGGCATATAACTTATCCCCCATCCGCAGGATAGGTGATAAGTGTTCGAGCGCTGAGGGTCCGACCGCTGGGACCCCCCGCGATCTTCCATACCGGACCCGACACTGCTGCGGCTCTGTGCGTCTAGTGCTTGTGTCGTCGATCTCACTGAGGTCGACAGACTTGCCCCCTCCATTCAGTTCTATGGGAGAGGCGGGGATGCGCGAAAGCTGCCTCTCCATCTCTCATGGAGGGGTCGTGAGGCACGGCCGACATGCCTCCTACACTGGGAGAGTAACGGCAGAGCCAGGGCCCGCTACAGGAGAACAAGGGGTGTCCCAGCGGTCGGACTCCTCGCGATCAAACACTTATCCCCTATCCTGTGGATGGCTGCGCTGCCTGGACGTCTGACAACTGACGTTCTTCTGCTCCGCAACGTCAGGGGCGTCATTCGTCAGATGTCCCGGCAGCCAGCGATGCTTATTGCTCATTGAGCCTCCTGAAGGCCCAGGCTGTTGGGGCCACCAAATGATATTACAAATACTGAGTGTCTGGTTAGGAGAAACAAATATAACGCACCCACAGGGAGTAGCGCCATTTTAATAAAAATTGCCAAAAATCCCTAAGATAACAGCAGAATATGTTAAAAAGCTTTTTTTTTTCTTTTTTTCAGCCAATCAGAGAGCAGCACTACTCAAATAGAACTCCCAGGAGGAGCAGCGTGTCACACATGTGATGTCATAACCATTGTCCACCAGGGAGCAGCACTGAGCAGAAATAACACGGCTCCTGCTCATTGTTCATCAGTCAGAGGCCGATGCTGGACGCTGTACCCGGGAATGGAGACTCATACACATGACTGTGACTGCCGGTAAGTGTCATATTGTTATGTCCTAAAGGTCTTTAGTGCAGTTCCATGTGCATTTCTATAATAAACATGTAGATAATCTATCTTTTCTTTTCCTATCTTAGATGCAGTATTTCCAGCATGTGGAGTCGCATTTCCGGACCTACAGCAAGAAGTTGGATGAAGACATAACCCCTGGAATCCCGCACATACACAGACACTTTGCCCAAATTCTAGAGGTAACCTCCTTTAGTATGCCCAGAGGAAGGGCAGTACAGTAGCCATGGATTCCCTACAGGTTTCCTCCCCTCTGGAGGTTTTTCCTGTCCTGAGTATTAGTTACTGTTCGCTCTTAGTGAGTGATGGAGGTTACATAAAATCCCTACACAAACATTGTAAGAAATAATAAATAAAGTTCCCCCTTTTTTAAACCATTCTTTGACTTGTTTGACTCATTTATTTTATTTCTGTGTGTGAAAAATAGTGTTAGCAAAATGGATGACGAGTTTTTTTCTATTTTAAGTGTCCAAAGCTTCTCTCCTGCGCGATCTGCACAATTTGGTGCGGAGAGAGGCAGCTGATGCTGGGTGATACAGTTACCGTGGCAACCGTAGCACAACCGGCAAGTTCCGGACAGTACACAAGCTTTTTCTAATAAATGAGACTCATGCAGGGAACTTGCTAGGGGTCATACGGTTGTGTGGTGTCCCGATACCGTATTGCCTACCGTACCATGTATGGTGGTCCCCAAAGTCATAGTTACATTCAGGTAGGGTCCCCCAGGTGGGACAGTCCCTAGTCGCCTCCTCTACTCTAATTCTATAATGTTTATATGTACATATTTAACCCCTTAAGGACGCAGGACGTAAATGTACGTCCTGGTGAGGTGGTACTTAACGCACCAGGACGTACATTTACGTCCTAAGCATAACCGCGGGCATCGGAGCGATGCCCGTGTCATGCGCGGCTGATCCCGGCTGCTGATCGCAGCCAGGGACCTGCCGGCAATGGCCGACGCCCGCGATATCGCGGGCGTCCGCCATTAACCCCTCAGGTGCCGGGATCAATACAGATCCCGGCATCTGCGGCAGTTCGCGATTTAAATGAACGATCGGATCGCCCGCAGCGCTGCTGCGGGGATCCGATCATTCATAACGCCGCACGGAGGTCCCCTCTCCTTCCTCCGTGCGGCTCCCGGCGTCTCCTGCTCTGGTCTGTGATCGAGCAGACCAGAGCAAGAGATGACCGATAATAATGATCTGTTCTATGTCCTATACATAGAACAGATCAGTATTAGCAATCATGGTATTGCTATGAATAGTCCCCTATGGGGACTATTCAAGTGTAAAAAAAAATGTAAAAAAATGTAAAAGTAAAAGTTAAAAAAAAGTGAAAAATCCCCTCCCCCTCCTATTTTACCCCCAAAAAGCGTAAAAAACATTTTTTATAGACATATTTGGTATCGCCGCGTGCGTAAATGTCCGAACTATTAAAATAAAATGTTAATGATCCCGTACGGTGAACGGCGTGAACGAAAAAAAATAAAAATAAAAAATTCCTACTTTTTTAATATATTTTATTAAAAAAAAATTATAAAAAATGTATTAAAAGTTTTTTATATGCAAATGTGGTATCAAAAAAAAGTAAAGATCATGGCGCAAAAAATGAGCCCCCATACCGCCGCTTATACAGAAAAATAAAAAAGTTAGAGGTCATCAAAATAAAGGGATTATAAACGTACTAATTTGGTTAAAAAGTTTGTGATTTTTTTTAAGCACAACAATAATATAAAAGTATATAATAATGGGTATCATTTTAATCGTATTGACGCTCAGAATAAAGAACACACGTCATTTTTACCATAAATTGTACGGCGTGAAAACAAAACCTTCCAAAATTAGCAAAATTGCGTTTTTCGTTTTAATTTCCCCACAAAAATAGTGTTTTTTGGTTGCGCCATACATTTTATGATATAATGAGTGATGTCATTACAAAGGACAACTGGTCGCGCAAAAAACAAGTCCTCATACTAGACTGTTGAGACCCAATTAGCTCCTAGCAGGCTATAACTACCCCTCCCCCTTATTACAATAATTAATTAAATAATAACTGACACAACAACAATTCAACTTTTTTATGGGTGGGGATCGGCCACAGCTTTATTTATAAAATTACTTATATAAATAACAATTTAACTGTAACAAAGACACCGATTGGCTTCTTGCCAACCCGAGAGGTGCTGCCACACTGTCCTGTGTGGAGGTCTACCCCGGGTTGACCCCGCTTTCACCGTCTTCTTACCGCCAAGCTGTGACTTACAATAAACAGAGATACAAAAAGGGAGGGAGGGAGGGCAAAACTCCGGGTCCTGGGCAGATTGAGGGGGGGAAGGGAGGCACCACAGCTATAAATGCCCAGGGGAGGGCCCCTGAAAGCCCGGGAAACTATTACACCACTGATTGGTGCACTCCTTCCCCCCCACCCATGGGACATACCACTATAGTTAACAACAAGTTTTTACAGGCGGGGGAGGGGGCTAAAAACCTTGCCTGTATATTTCTTAACCCCTTAACTGCTCACCAGTCAGGGGGCAAGCTAGTTATGCACAGCTTGCCCCTCCAGACTGTTGAGACCCAATTAGCTCCTAGCAGGCTATAACTACCCCTCCCCCTTATTACAATAATTAATTAAATAATAACTGACACAACAACAATTCAACTTTTTTATGGGTGGGGATCGGCCACAGCTTTATTTATAAAATTACTTATATAAATAACAATTTAACTGTAACAAAGACACCGATTGGCTTCTTGCCAACCCGAGAGGTGCTGCCACACTGTCCTGTGTGGAGGTCTACCCCGGGTTGACCCCGCTTTCACCGTCTTCTTACCGCCACGGAGGAGACCAGTTAGCCCTACACTGGGCTCCGACCCCCACCCAAGAGATACTGGATAGCCAACACCTGGGGCCACTTCAGCCCCCCGGACACACCCAACACATTTCCTCTCCAGGAAATCCGCCCAACACATTTCCTCTCCAGGAAATCCGCCCAACACTTTTCCTCTCCAGGAAAACCGCCCAACACTTTTCCTCTCCAGGAAAACCGAGGTACCTGCCGCCAGGACCTATTTCTTATACTAATTCGTATTCATTCATTTTACAGTATTTATTAATCTTTTTTTTTTTTTTTTTTTTTTTTTTTTTTTAACTCTTGTGCGAACACATCTCTCAGACTCACCCAAACACCGAAGAGAGCCGCAGCACTCGCACCACCTTGCGGAAAACCGATCGCAAAACATAACACATATGGGAAACATCAAACTGGGCAAAAATAGCAACGCAACATGCAGATCGTCAGCGCCCCACGCGCTGCGCTACCCTCTCCGGAAACCAAGCCATCTCCACCGGCCCCGATACAAAAGAGGGCGAATCTCAAACTCACAACACCCCATCCTATCAAAGAAAAGCAAAACCCAAAACAGACAAAAAACTCGAAACTGAATAATCGGGGCGGGGAGCAAAAAAGAAAAAAGGGGGAGGCGCCCCACAGCCGCCCCTTCAAGCAATAGGACGACAACCCGAAAAAACAGTCATTCGCTGACCCCCATGCAGCACAAGCTGCGCTACCTGGATCGCCGAAGCAGTCTCGGACAAAAAATGGGGCCTTTAATTTTTATTATTATTTATTTTATTTATTTATTTTTTTATTTTTTTATTTTTTATTTATTTTTATTTTTTTTTATGTGTCGCAAATTGCATAAAATAGGCACCCAAAAAACAGACACCCCAGTCCCAGATGAGGAGAAAGGAAGTGCCCCATCCACATAGCCCCGAAAAAAGCCAGCGCAAACCTCGGGTGAGCAAAACGACGCAAAAGCGACAACCAAAAATCCGACCCGCAGCTGCAACCAAGTGACCCAAAACTGATAGGAAAAACCGGTCGCCGACAGCAAGGCCACCCACTCACGGGCCCAGCCCCTAGGTACGCACCAACATCCCACCAACCGCAAAGTAGAAAATAAAAAATTACCCCCCGCCATGCGCCAACCGCACCCCACTGGGTCGCAGCACAGTGGGAAAGCCACCCACCTGTTTTCTCCTTTTTTTTTTTTTTTTTTTTTTTCTTATAGAAGGTGATTCACATGAACAGGTGAAGATACCCGGCGTCATGTACTAAGAATGTTATTTGGATGCACAGAGAACACAGCCCAAATCTCGAACCTCCTTGGAGAGGTGACACAGCAGTCAACTTCCGTCATCACATCATATGAAAACGAAATAGGAATAAACATCAGAGCCCGGAAGGTAACAACAAAGGGCATTCCAGGTACGAAAAACAAATCCCCTATCCACAGACACATTTGGAACCTCCGGGACCCACCTCCACTGTAGACATCCCGGCCTCCACACCACCAACCACTCGCAAACGCCTTACCGTGAGTGTGACCAAGTCGCAGGAGCCACCAAAGCGGACCAAGAAATACACACCAAACTCCACGATGACCCACGGGCCAGCCACACAGGCAAACCTTACGACTCCGCCCAAGGGAGCAACCTCCGGAACCACTGCCAGAGAAAAACGAGACAAAGCATCAACACCCAATACCGACCCCAGGGAGCACAGCCCCAAAATAAATAGTAACTCACAACAGCGAAGCACTAAGTGCAACAAGCCGAACACAGGAAGAAATCCGCAAGAGTAATATCAGTGACAACTCCCCGAATGTCAGACCGACAACACGCCACGATCACTCAAAGCACCCCAGAAAAGAAGAAAAGTAACACCAAATTAGAGCGCTACCAAGCGCAGGGGCCAAGCCAACCCACACAGTATCGTTACAAGTCCAGAACATGAGCTGCCGAAGCAAGCACCCAAAGTCCCACAACCAATACCAAGGCAAAAGCGCTAACAAAACCCAAGCATGGCAGAAACCCACTAACTACCAAGACCCAGGGCTAAACCACCCAGCAGCACCACAGGGAAACCAAACCACACCAACAACCAACCAAACCGGCCACATCCGGAAACAGAGCGAGCTTCCCGTGAGCTGCAACGGGGGACAGAAAGCAGGCCTGTCCACTGCACGACACATGAAAAAACCCCAACCAGCCGAAACGTCAGCCCTTAGCGCACCCGGGGCACATATGCGGGGGCACAGATACCACACACCCTCGGCGGCCAGAGACAACCTGGAGGAAAAAACTCCGCCCGGAACCATATTCCACATGGAACAATCAGGAAACCAGCAAGGACCGTAACCAGGGCACCCAGCGAGCCCCGAAGAAACCAAAACAGAGAAAACGCAATCACACCCTGACCACAGGAAAGCAGCAGACCAACGCCAACGCGGCATGCGGAACCCACGCTAATCTACTCAGTATTGTTTCAATTTTAACATATGTGCTGCCGAAGCGAGCACCAAATATGGAACGCTTCACAATTTGCATGTCAGCCTTGCAACAACAAACCAAACCCCCACAAGCGCAGAGCACAGGAGAATCGCCCTCCGGAATACCACCACGAACAGAAAAACTCACAAGGCAAGGCAAACAGAGACTCAAGCGAACCTACCCCCGGAGACTCAAGCGAAACCTACCCACCGAACACATCAGCTAAAGCACCCAAAACGACATACAGAAGTCCCATGCCTACCAGAGATTGGGAAAATACGGAGAGATAAACCAAACAAAAGGGGGAGAAAACCAAAAGAAACAAAACCGTAACTGGGCGGCACCCACCGAATCAGGAAAAGGAACAAGCCGCAGGAGCCAAGTCTGCCAAACCCCGGCCACCCAGAGCGTAAGGCCAAAAGAGCACTCACCGCAGAAAACATATATTTTTTTTTTTTTTTACTTTTTTATGATACCCTACCAAAGCACCCTGAAATAGAGGAGGAAAGCAGGATTAGAACTCTGGTCTCCCACACAATACACATTCAACTGATGGCTGCTCAGACCACTGACCAACAGCCAGAACCCAAGAAGAGACGTACCCAACTCCCAACCAGAGACCAAACTCAACATACACACAGAAACAAAAGGACGAACACTGCACAGAACGCAGCCATAAGCACACTAACCGGGGAAGGGGCCAAGCCCCGCATCAGAACACTCACCAATTCCAGAAGATGGAGAAGCCAACAGCTGGAAGAACCACTTCACCACCGCCGCAGGCGTGGGACAAGGCAAGTCGGAGACCGCCGGGTCGCGGGCACTCCGCCACCACACTCACTACCCCTCCACGGGGGGCATTGGAGAGGCAGGAGGAAGAAGGGGGGGGGGGAGATCTGGGAACACGGGGCGGAGAGGTGATAGGGGGGGGGGCAGATGCAGTGGGCAGGGGGTGTGGTAAGGGGAGTGAGAAGCTGGGTAAATGAGAGGGGACGAAAGGAGAGCTCAAATAGTTTGCGCCGTAATCCGAAAGAGCCCGCAGTACCCTTGGCATTTTCGGATTGTTTTATTTATTTATTTATTTTTTTGTGAACGCCGTTTATTAATACATACAGTAGGAAAATTGACCGAATATGCTAAACAGAAATGTCATATGTGTATTAAATTACCAATATTATTTATTATGTATATCACGTGTATAGTGAAATTTAATATTTTTTTATTTCTTTTAATTTAAAATTATTTTATTTGAATTATTCATTTATTAATATTTGCGTGCACGCCATAGACGGAACACTTCAAGCGACGACATATTGTTATACCCCAGACATGCACTCATGCGGAGATACCACATACATGCATGTCTGCAACACACATTTTTTTTTTTTTTTTTTTTTTTTTTTTTTTTTATTATTTAATTTTTTTTTTTTTTTAGTTATACCTATATATACATACATACACATATATACACTTTTATTTATTTATCAATTTTTTTTCCATTTGTTTAAATATATATATATATATATATATATATTTTTTTTTTTTTTTTTTTTTTTTTTTTTATTTGTATTATTTATTTATATGTTATTTTTTGGATGGGGAAAAGGGGGCAAACCAAACTTTTATTATTTAACGGTTAAATGACCTTTATTGACTTAAGGTTTAAGGCTTGGAGCAATCAATCAACGAGCGGACGCGCAGGAGGCAGGTAAGTGACCCGCCTGCTGCGTCCCAGCTGACCGGGACAACGCGATTAGATCGGGATTGTCCCGGTCAGCCTGACTGAGCAGCCGGGATGATTGAAAGTACATCTTCAGACGCGGCGATGAACTTAGATCGCCGCGTCTAAAGATGTAATCGGCGATGTCCAGCGTAGCATGGGTCCTGGTTGCTAAGAGCAACCGGGACCCCACGGATATAACGCGCGTCCATTTGCACATAAGCGTCCATTTGCACATAGGGAGTTAAAACAGCAGCAGCAGAACAGGGGGGGGGGGGAAGAGACGGAGGGGACCGCAAAGAGGAAAGAGAGACGGAGGGGGACAGGGGGGGACAAGGAAAACAGCAGAGCATGCTCATAAGGAGCATGCCCATAGGGAGGGATACAGGCACAGGCAGGGGAGAGGGCTTTGGCCACGGGCAGGGAAGAGGGCAAAAGTAACGGGCGGGACAGGGCTCACAGGGACTATAGTGGGTAGGAGAGCGGGACTGTGAGAGGTCCGCCAGCCTCCCAAACCCGCCTCGGGTGCAACAGGAGGGGGAGGCCAGCTCAGCCATAAGGGAACATGCCAGCCCTCACCCTCCTGCTCCATCCAGGCCACAAATAAGGGGCAGACACATACCAGCCAGCAAACTCCGGGTCCTGGGCAGATTGAGGGGGGGAAGGGAGGCACCACAGCTATAAATGCCCAGGGGAGGGCCCCTGAAAGCCCGGGAAACTATTACACCACTGATTGGTGCACTCCTTCCCCCCCACCCATGGGACATACCACTATAGTTAACAACAAGTTTTTACAGGCGGGGGAGGGGGCTAAAAACCTTGCCTGTATATTTCTTAACCCCTTAACTGCTCACCAGTCAGGGGGCAAGCTAGTTATGCACAGCTTGCCCCTCCAGTCTGTGGATGAAAAGGCGAGAAGGAAAAAATGAAAACGTAAAAATTAAATTGTCTGAGTCCTTAAGGCCAAAATGGGCTGAGTCCTTAAGGGGTTAATAATGTATATTGAATAATGTATAATATACTTACCTTGTTAGCGTCGCAGGACCTTCGGTCATGTGACCATGTTAATTCCTCTATGGTATGTTGGAGGACCTTTGGAGGTCCTTGGGTCTGGAGGGGCAAGCTGTGCATAACTAGCTTGCCCCCTGACTGGTGAGCAGTTAAGGGGTTAAGAAATATACAGGCAAGGTTTTTAGCCCCCTCCCCCGTCTGTAAAAACTTGTTGGTAACTATAGTGGTATGTCCCATGGGTGGGGGGGAAGGAGTGCACCAATCAGGGATCTAATAGTTTCCCGGGCTTTCAGGGGCCCTCCCCTGGGTATTTATAGCTGTGGTGCCTCCCTTCCCCCCTCAATCTGCCCAGGACCCGGAGTTTTGACTGCTGGCTGGTATGTGTCTTCCTTTTATTTGTGGCCTGGATGGAGCAGGAGGGTGAGGGCTCCCTTGTGGCTGAGCTGGCCTCCCCTCCTGTTGCACCAGAGGCGGGTTTGGGAGGCTGGCGGACCTCTCCTCAGTCCCGCTCTCCTACCCACTATGACCCCTGTGAGCCCTGTCCCACCCGTTCCTTTTGCCCTCTTCCCTGCCCGTGGCCAAAGCCCTCTCCCCTGCCTGTATCCCTCCCTCAGGGCGTGCTCCTTATGAGCATGCTCTGCTGTTTTCCTTGTCCCCCCCCATCCCCCTCCTTGTCCCCTCCGTCTCTTCCCCCCCCTGTTCCCCTCCGTCTCTCCCCCCCCCCCTGTTCCCCCCCCCCTGGCTCTGGAGGCAGCGGCCCCTGGGGGGCTGCTGCTGTTTTAACTCCCTATGTGCAAATGGACGCTTATTAACGTCCATTTGCGCTCCTTCAGATATAATGCGCGCTCACAAGGTGAGCGCGCGTTATATCCGTGGGGTCCCGGTTGCTCTTAGCAACAAGGACCCATGCTACGCCGGACATCGCCGATCAGGCAGATGTCTGGCATTAGATCTTTAGACGTGACGATCTAAGTTCATCGCCGCGTCTGAAGGTGTACTTTCAAGCATCCCGGCTGCTCAATCGGGCTGACCGGGACAATCGCGATCTAATCGCCTTGTCCCGATCAGCTGGGATGCAGCAGGAGGGTCACTTACCTGCCTCCTGCACGTCCGCTCATTGATTGATTGCTCCAAGCCTGAAATTCAGGCTTAATCAATCGTTGATAGCACCGATCATTGCCATGTTAATACATGGCAAGTGATCAGTGTTAGGAGCAGTGTGTGCAGGGTTATGGCTCCTATGGAGCTATAACATTGCAAACAAAAAAAAAACAAAAAAAAAAGAATTAAGTCAATAAAGGTCATTTAACCCTTCAATAATAAAAGTTTGGTTTGCCCCCTTTTCCCCATCCAAACAAATAAATAAAAAAAAAAAAATTAAATAAATAAATAATACAAAATATATATATATATATGTAAATAAATGAAAAAAAATCGATAAATAAATAAATAAAAGTGTATGTATGTATATATAGGTATAACTAGAAATAAATAAATAAATAAATAAAAATAAAAAATAAAAAAATATGTGTGTTGCAGACATGCATGTATGTGGTATCTCCGCATGCGTGCATGTCTGGGGTATAACAATATGTCGTCGTTTGAAGTGTTCCGTCTATGGCGTGCACACAAATATAAATAAATGAATAATTCAAATAAAATAATTTTAAATTAAAAGAAATAAATAAATATTAAATTTCATTATACACGTGATATACATAATAAATAATATTGGTAATTTAATACACATATGACATTTCTGTTTAGCATATTCGATCAATTTTTCTACTGTATGTATTAATAAACGGCGTTCACAAAAAAAAAAAAAAAAAAAAAAAAAACAATCCGAGAAAAGGGCAAGGGTACTGCGGGCTCTTTCGGATTACGGCGCAAACTATTTGAGATCTCCTATCGTCCCCTCTCATTTACCCAGCTTCTCACTCCGCCCACGCTGGCACCTCTACCCTTACCACACCCCCCTGCCCACTGCGTCTGCCCCCCCCCCATCACCTCTCCACCCCGTGTTCCCAGATCTCCCCCCCCCCCCTTCTTCCTCCTGCCTCTCCAATGCCCCCCGTGGAGGGGTAGTGAGTGTGGTGGCGAAGTGCCCGCGACCCGGCGGTCTCCGACTTGCCTTGTCCCACGCCTGCGGCGGTGGTGAAGTGGTTCTTCCAGCTGTTGGCTTCTTCATCTTCTGGAATTGGTGGGTGTTCTGATGCGGGGCTTGGCCCCTTCCCCGGTTATTGTGCTTATGGCTGCGTTCTGTGCAGTGTTCGTCCTTTTGTTTCTGTGTGTATGTTGACTTTGGTCTCTGGTTGGGAGTTGAGTACATCTCTTCTTGGGTTCTGGCTGTAGGTCAGTGGTCTGAGCAGCCATCAGTTGAATGTGTATTGTGTGGGAGACCAGAGTTCTAATCCTGCTTTCCTCCTCTATTTCAGGGTGCTTTGGTAGGGTATCATAAAAAAATAAATAAATAAATAAATGTTTTCTGCGGTGAGTGCTCTTTTGGCCTTACGCTCTGGGTGGCCGGGTTTGGCAGACTTGGCTCCTGCGGCTTGTTCCTTTTCCTGATTCGGTGGGTGCCGCCCAGTTAAGTTTTTTTTTTTTCTTTTGGTTTTCTCCCCCTTTTGTTTGGTTTATCTCTCCGAATTTTCCCAATCTCTGGTAGGCATGGGACTTCTGTATGTCGTTTTGGGTGCTTTAGCTGATGTGTTCGGTGGGTAGGTTTCGCTTGAGTCTCCGGGGGTAGGTTCGCTTGAGTCTAAGTTTGCTTGCCTTGTGAGTTCTTCTGTTTGTGGTGGTATTCCGGAGGGTGATTCTCCTGTGCTCTGCGCTTGTGGGGGTGTGGTTTGTTGTTGCAAGGCTGACATGCAAATTGTGAAGCGTTCCATATTTGGTGCTCGCTTCGGCAGCACATGTTAAAATTGGAACAATACTGAGTAGATTAGAATGGGTTCCGCATGCCGCGTTGGCGTTGGTCTGCTGCTTTCCTGTGGTCAGGGTGTGATTGCGTTTTTCTCTGTTTTGGTTTCTTCGGGGCTCGCTAGGTGCCCTGGTTACGGTCCTTGCTGGTTTCCTGATTGTTCCACGTGGAATATGGTTCCGGGTGGAGTTTTTTCCTCCAGGTTGTCTCTGGCCGCCGAGGGTGTGTGGTATCTGTGCCCCCACATATGTGCCCCGGGTGCACTAAGGGCTGACGTTTCGGCTGGTTGGGGTTTTTTCATGTGTCGTGCAGTGGACAGGCCTGCTTTCTGTCCCCCGTTGCAGCTCACGGGAAGCTCGCTCTGTTTCCGGATGTGGCCGGTTTGGTTGGTTGTTGGTGTGGTTTGGTTTCCCAATGGTGCTGCTGGGTGGTTTAGCCCTGGGTCTTGGTAGTCAGTGGGTTTCTGCCATGCTTGGGTTTTGTTAGCGCTTTTGCCTAGGTATTGGTTGTGGGACTTTGGGTGCTTGCTTCGGCAGCTCATGTTCTGGACTTGTAACGATACTGTGTGGGTTGGCTTGGCCCCTGCGCTTGGTAGCGCTCTAATTTGGTGTTACTTTTCTTCTTTTCTGGGGTGCTTTGAGTGATCGTGGCGTGTTGTCGGTCTGACATTCGGGGAGTTGTCACTGATATTACTCTTGCGGATTTCTTCTTGTGTTCGGCATGTTGTGCCTAGTGCTTCGCTGTTTGGACTTACTATTTATTTTGGGGCTGTGCTCCCTGGGGTCGGTATTGGGTGTTGACGCTTTGTCTCGTTTTTCTCTGGCAGTGGTTCCGGAGGTTGCTCCCTTGAGCGGAGTCGGAAGGTTTGCCTGTGTGGCTGGCCCGTGGGTCATCGTGGAGTTTGGTGTGTATTTCTTGGTCCGCTTTGGTGGCTCCTGCGACTTGGTCACACTCACGGTAAGGCGTTTGCGAGTGGTTGGTGGTGTGGTGGCCGGGATGTCTACAGTGGAGGTGGGTCCCGGAGGTTCCAAATGTGTCTGTGGATAGGGGATTTGTTTTTCGTACCTGGAATGCCCTTTGTAGTAACCTTCCGGGCTCTGATGTTTATTCCTATTTCGTTTTCATAGGATATGATGACGGAAGTTGACTGCTGTGTCACCTCTCCAAGGAGGTTCGAGATTTGGGCTGTGTTCTCTGTGCATCCAAATAACATTCTTAGTACATGACGCCGGGTATCTTCACCTGTTCATGTGAATCACCTTCTATTCAAAAAAAAAAAGAGAAAACAGGTGGGTGGCTTTCCCACTGTGCTGCGACCCAGTGGGGTGCGGTTGGCGCATGGCGGGGGGTAATTTTTTCTTTTCTACTTTGTGGTTGGTGGGATGTTGGTGCGTACCTAGGGGCTGGGCCCGCGAGTGGGTGGCCTTGCTGTCGGCGACCGGTTTTTCCTATCAGTTTTGGGTCACTTGGTGGCAGCTGCGGGTCGGATTTTTGGTTGTCGCTTTTGCGTCGTTTTGCTCATCCGAGGTTTGCGCTGGCTTTTTTCGGGGCTATGTGGATGGGGCACTTCCTTTCTCCTCATCTGGGACTGGGGTGTCTGTTTTTTGGGTGCCTATTTTGTGCAATTTGCGACACAGTAAAAAAAAATAAAAATATTATAAAAATTAAAGGCCCCCTTTTTTGTCCGAGACTGCTTCGGCGATCCAGGTAGCGTAGCTTGTGCTGCATGGGGGTCAGCGAATGACTGTTTTTTCGGGTTGTCGTCCTATTGCTTGACGGGGCGGCTGTGGGGCGCCCCCCCCCCCCCCTTTTTTCTTTTTTGCTCCATGCCCCGATTATTCAGTTTCGAGTTTTTTGTCTGTTTTGGGTTTTGCTTTTCTTTGATAGGATGGGGTGTTGTGAGTTTGAGATTCGCCCTCTTTTGTATCGGGGCCGGTGGAGATGGCTTGGTTTCCGGAGAGGGTAGCGCAGCACGTGGGGCGCTGGCGATCTGCATGTTGCGTTGCTATTTTCGCCCAGTTTGATGTTTCCCATATGTGTTATGTTTTGCGAGCGTTTTTCCGCAAGGTGGTGCGAGTGCTGCGGCTCTCTTCGATGTATGGGTGAGTCTGAGAGATGTGTTCGCACAAGAGTTATTAAAAAAAAAAAGATTAATAAATAAAATTAATGAATACAAATTTATATAAGAAATAGGTCCTGGCGGCAGGTACCTCGGTTTTCCTGGAGAGGAAATGTGTTGGGCGGTTTTCCTGGAGAGGAAATCTGTTGAGCGGATTTCCTGGAGAGGAAATGTGTTGGGCGGATTTCCTGGAGAGGAAATGTGTTGGGCGGATTTCCTGGAGAGGAAATGTGTTGGGTGTGTCCGGGGGGCTGAGGTGGCCCCAGGTGTTGGCTATCCAGTATCTCTTGGGTGGGGGTCGGAGCCCAGTGTAGGGCTAACTGGTCTCCTCCGTGGCGGTAAGAAGACGGTGAAAGCGGGGTCAACCCGGGGTAGACCTCCACACAGGACAGTGTGGCAGCACCTCTCGGGTTGACAAGAAGCCAATCGGTGTCTTTGTTACAGTTAAATTGTTATTTATATAAGTAATTTTATAAATAAAGCTGTGGCCGATCCCCACCCATAAAAAGTTGAATTGTTGTTGTGTCAGTTATTATTTAATTAATTATTGTAATAAGGGGGAGGGGTAGTTATAGCCTGCTAGGAGCTAATTGGGTCTCAACAGTCTGGAGGGGCAAGCTGTGCATAACTAGCTTGCCCCCTGACTGGTGAGCAGTTAAGGGGTTAAGAAATATACAGGCAAGGTTTTTAGCCCCCTCCCCCATCTGTAAAAACTTGTTGGTAACTATAGTGGTATGTCCCATGGGTGGGAGGGAAGGAGTGCACCAATCAGGGGTGTAATAGTTTCCCGGGCTTTCAGGGGCCCTCCCCTGGGTATTTATAGCTGTGGTGCCTCCCTTCCCCCCTCAATCTGCCCAGGACCCGGAGTTTTGCCCTCCCTCCCTTTTTATATCTCTGTTTCTTGTAAGTCACAGCTTGGCGGTAAGAAGACGGTGAAAGCGGGGTCTTTGTTACAGTTAAATTGTTATTTATATAAGTAATTTTATAAATAAAGCTGTGGCCGATCCCCACCCATAAAAAGTTGAATTGTTGTTGTGTCAGTTATTATTTAATTAATTATTGTAGTAAGGGGGAGGGGTAGTTATAGCCTGCTAGGAGCTAATTGGGTCTCAACAGTCACATGTTTACCCATAATTCTATGTAATGGTGATTGACAGAAGTATTGGACCAATTAGCTCTAGTCCAGCCCCTGCCCATATAAGGGAGCTGTAGCCAATCATCGCTCTCTTGGGTTGCTGCTCTCGTGGATGCTGGACTAGCAGGACGGATCTGCGCAACTTTCAAAGACACGCTAGGCCAGAAAACCTACAGGCCTCAGCCTAAACTAAACCGTGAGTTCTAAACTAATCCCCGCTAAAGTTAGCGTGACTGCTGGACCACAACTAAAACCCCTAAATTCAGTGGAACAGCGCATATCAGTCTACGGACTCTGCATGTATAGAGACTGTTCCAATTATGAAGCTTGCATAAAATCTTCAGTAAAAGTTTCAACTGTTTTCAGCAAACTCTCCGGTTGTGGACATTCAATTATTCAATACCTCCCTATCACTCTTGGGAAGGGTGGCGGTAGGACAAGCATCACAGAGGAGCCCTCATCCTGGCGTCACGAATAGAAAGGGTTAACCAGACACCCTTTAGTAACCGCACAGCTATACTCCCTACACCCAACTCCCCAGGCTATCACAGTTGCAATGGATCAACTTTTGGGTATGTGCACTGGCCCTTAACCCCTTAAGGACCAAGGGCGTACAGGTACGCCTTTGCTCCCTGGTAATTAAGGACCAAGGGTGTACCTGTACCTGATATCGATCAGCAGGCACCCCGCGCCAATGCCCAGGGGGGTCATCAGACCCCCACATGTAGGCGATCGCCGAAAATCGCAAGTGAATTCACACTTGCGATTTTCGGCTATTCCGGTGATACACCCCCTATCACCCTCTGTATCTATGGGGAGGTGGCGATTTCGTCACCCCTCCAGGATCGCTGCTATTGGACGGACGATAGCAGCCGGCAGGGGAGGGGTTAACGGCCCCTTTTCGCGGCTCTGCTTGCTCCCTGAGTTCAGCCCCTCACAGAGGAAGACCCCCCTTAGAGCAGGGAGAGAGTACAGCCCCAGGGACAGGTAGGGTTAACCAGTAAAAAAAGTAAAAAGTAAAGTAAAAAAAAAAGTGTAAAAAAAAAGTGTAAAAAAAAAGTTACAAATTTCCCCCCTGACCCCCTAATAGGACCTAAAGGGTCCGCAACAATTTTTTTAGTATGACCCGGGCCCTATTAGGGATTCAGGGTGCTGCATTTGGCCATTTTTTTTTTGGGCTACAGCGCTTTCCCCCCCCCCCCCCCCCCCCCCCATACAGTTAGTTACACCAATCACACACACTACATACTCACCCCCCCCCCCCCCGCACACACACACCCGCCACCCCCACCACCAACACCCCCCCCCCCCCCACCACCGTAGAAAAAAGGCGATGGCTAGCCAGGCATTTTCGGCAGCGGAGGCATACGCTTTTCTTGCCTCCGACTCCGAATCTGTCAGTGAGGAAGATGAAGATCCAACATTCCTGTGTTCTTCATCGTCCTCCTCATCATCTAGTACTGATGATGAGTCACCTATACTGCGGCGGAGACACCGCCAGGCGAGGCCACGCACCCCCCATGATAGTGGCCCAGTGGCCGGCACTAGTGCGAGTGGTGATGCTGCTCGTACTAGGAGTCCGACCCCCCAGACAAGTTTACCATAGCGCCCTTACGGTGAACCTGTCTGGAGACCCCCAGAGGCTTATCAGCTACGGGTTCCGGAGTTTGTTGGCGACACCAGAATCCGGATTGACAATTCTGGATTCACTGAAATTGACTATTTCAGTTATTTTTTCAGTGACAGTTTTGTCAATCACATGGTGGAGCAGACGAATCTGTATGCCAGGCAGTTCATCGTCCACCACCCTGATTCTGTTTTGGCCAGGCCCAATGAATGGTGCGCCATTGATGCAGCAGAGATGAGGACATTTTGGGGCCTCTTGCTGCATATGGGCCTGGTGAAAAAACCAAGTGTCAGATAGTACTGGAGCAGGGACATCTTCTACCAGACCCCGCTGTACAGTATGGCCATGGCACGGAGGCGGTTCGAGGCCATTCGGAAATGCCTGCATTATGCAGATAATGCGGCATGTCCGCCCCGAGGTGATCCCGCCCATTACCGGCTTTACAAAGTGAGGCCGGTCATCGATCACTTTGGGGCCACATTTTTGGAGGCCTATGTACCCCTCAGGGAGCTCTCTGTTGATGAGTCTGTTATCAGTTTTAAGGGGAGACTCATCTTCCGCCAGTATATTCCCTCGAAGCGGGCACGGTATGGCGTGAAGCTCTATAAACTTTGTGAGAGTACCTCCGGGTACACTCTCAAGTTTAGAGTGTATGAGGGACGAGATTCCCGTATTGAACCCCCAGATTGTTCCCCCACTCTGGGTGTTAGCGGGAAAATCGTTTGGGAGCTTGTGCACCCTTTGCTGGATAAGGGTTACCACGTGTACGTGGACAACTTTTATACCAGCATCCCTCTCTTCACATCCCTTGCTGCCAGATCCACGTCCGCTTGTGGGACCGTGCGGAAAAACCAGAGAGGCCTCCCTCTAAATTTTCTGCAGACACCTATGCCCAAGGGTGAGTCCCGTGCCCTTACCCATGAAAACCTGTTGTTGGTCAGGTATAAGGATAAGAGGGATGTCCTTATGCTGACCACTATTCACGGTAACGGCAGCTCACCTGTCCCTGTGCGAGGTACCACAACACCGGTCCTCAAGCCCGATTGTATTCTGGACTACAATCGGTATATGGGGGAGTTGATCTTTCTGATCAAGTCCTCAAGCCATACATGGCCATGCGGAAAACACGGGTATGGTACAAAAAAGTTGCGGTCTACTTGGTACAGGTTGCCATGTACAACGCTTTTGTACTGTCCCAGTACGCTGGCAACACAGGGACATTCCTCCAGTTCCAAGAAGAAGTCCTAAAGGTCCTGATCTTTGGTGACCGGGAAAGAGCAGGCCGGACTTCCCAAGGAACTGGAGTTATAGGTGCCAGGATCGTCCCAGGCCAACACTTTCCAGGTGAAGTCCCCCACACTGGAAAGAAGGGACGATCCCAGAAAAAATGCAGAGTGTGTAACAGGAGGGGGATTCGGAAGGACACCACCACTCAGTGTGACACTTGCCCCAATCAGCAGGGCCTCTGCATTAAAAACTGCTTCAGGGAGTATCACACTTCCATGCAGTACTAAATTTTCCCTTTTCATTAAAATTTTCCATAATTTGACCCCAATGTACCATGTCCAGAGTACATTCCAAATTTTAACACCATAAAACCACTAAATTGGCCAAAAAAACTCATCTAAAAAAAAAAAAACTGATGAGACCTCTGAGGGTATTTTTTTCTCTGGGTCATGGGTTACTGAGTCAATATCATTGGGGACTTTTTTTGTTGCCTCAAATGCGCAGCGCTCTCTATCCACCTGAGCGGAGTGTGCATTTGAGGCAACAGGTTAGGGACGGCCACACACGTCACATTCCCAGAATGATGATTCAGAGCATAGGGTTTGGGGTGGGCATATTTTTTAGTTTTGGCTATGCTCTGGGTCATCATTCTGGGACCATAACCTGTTTTATAATTTTATGTTCCACTGTACCCCATTTTCGTTATTTAGTGTACCCCAGTTATTTACCCCATGTAATGCCCCTTGAGGGGGGGTCCCACTGTTCTGGCTCCATAGGCCACAACGCAGAAGCTAAAGGCCCCTGAATGCGACCTGCTCCTCTCAGACCGGTGTGCACGCAGTTTACGCCCAGACTTGAGGTATGTCCTTACTCCAAAGAAATGTATTTACAAACTTAACGGTGACATTTTCTCCTTTTACCACTTGTGAAAATGAAAAATTTGGTGCATCCCCAGCATTTTAGTGTAAAAAAAATCTAATTTTTCATTTTCACATCCCACTTCATGAATATTTATCAAAAACCTGTGGGGTGTGAAGACTCACTGTACCCCTTGTTATGTTCCTTGAGGGATGTAGTTTCCGAAATAGTATGCCATGTGTTTTTTTTTTTTTTTTTTTTTGCTGTCCTGGCACCATAGGGGCTTCCTAAATGCGACATGCCCCCCGAGCAAAATTTGCTCTCAAAAAGCCAAATATGACTCCTTCTCTTCTGAGCATTGTAGTTTGCCCTTAGTGCACTTCAGGTGAACTTATGGGGTGCCTCTATACTCAGAAGAGATGGGGTTACAAATTTTGGGGGGTATTTTCTGCTATTAACCCTTGCAAAAATTTGAAATTTGGGGGGAAACACACATTTTAGTGAAAAAATTATAATTTTTTTTTACATATGCAAAAGTTGTGAAACCCCTGTGGGGTATTAAGGCTCACTTTATTCCTTGTTACTTTCCTCAAGGGGTCTAGTTTCCAAAATGGTATGTCATGTGGGGGGGTTTTGCTGTTCTGGCACCACAGGGGCTTCCTAAATGCGACATGCCCCCCGAGCAAAATTTGCTCTCAAAAAGCCAAATAGCCTTCTCTTCTAAGCATTGTAGCTCGCCCGTAGTGCACTTCAGGTCAACTTATGGGGTACCTCCATACTCAGAAGAGATGGGGTTACAAATTTTGGGGGGTATTTTCTGCTATTAACTTAAAAATGTGAAATGTGGGGGGAAACACACATTTTAGTGAAAAAAAAATAATTTTTTTTACATATGCAAAAGTCGTGAAACCCCTGTGGGGTATTAAGGCTCACTTTATTCCTTGTTACGTTCCCCAAGGGGTCTTGTTTCCAAAATGGTATGCCATGTGGCCATGCTGCTCTGGCACCATAGGGGCTTCCTAAATGCAACATGCCCCCCAAAAACCATTTCAGAAAAACGTACTCTCCAAAATCCCCTTGTCGCTCCTTCCCTTCTGAGCCCTCTACTGCGCCATCCGAACAATTTACATAGACATATGAGGTATGTGCTTACTCGAGAGAAATTGGGCTACAAATATAAGTATACATTTTCTCCTTTTACCCCTTGTAAAAATTCAAAAATTGGGTCTACAAGAACATGCAAGTGTAAAAAAGGAAGATTGTGAATTTTCTCCTTCACTTTGCTGCTATTCCTGTGAGACACCTAAAGGGTTAGCACACTTACTGAATGTCATTTTGAATACTTTTGGGGGTGTAGTTTTTATAATGGGGTCATTTATGGGGTATTTCTAATATGAAGACCCTTCAAATCCACTTCAAACCTGAACTGGTCCCTGAAAAATAGTGAGTTGGAAAATTTTGTGAAAAATTGAAAAATTGCTGCTGAACTTTGACCCCAGTGATCTCCATGCAGCACCGGCATTCTAAACAGTATGTTTTGAACGCTGGGTTCCCATGGCAGGGGTCGTGATGTCACACCACCTCCCATAGACATAAATGGAGGAGGCATTGCGTGACGTCATGACCCACACCACAAGAACCCAGCATTTTAAACATATTGGTTAGAACTCCGGGTGCTGCACAAAGATCACGGGGGTCCCAGCAGCAGGGCCTTCGTGATCAGACATCTTATCCCCTATCCTTTGGATAGGGGAGAAGATGTCTATGGGTGGAGTACCCCTTTAAGAAATTAGGAAGGGACTGTAGGCATGCCTACAGGTAGAAAAAGAGCAGATGGGAGAAATGGCAGAATGCAAATCAGAGTTTGGCTGGGACCAATTTTGGGTGTGTTCTGGCCAATTAAAGGAGATACATGGAAATAATTAAGTTATCCACTATCAATGGGATAGGGGATAAGTAGCTGAACGCGGGGGGTTCTGACCGCTAAGGGCCCCCTGCGATCTCTGGGATGAGACGCAGCGCTCAGTGAGAAGCGCGTGCTGCAGACAGTACTAGCTCCATTATTTTTTATGGGAGTGCTGAAAAGACATGGGTAGAGCTCTCAGGCATCATTGGCGCTCCCATAGAAATGAATGAAGCGCATGCCGTCTACCTGGGAGACACGGCAAACCTTCATGTGAGTATGATAAAGATGGGAGCCTATGCCTCT
The DNA here is from genome assembly GCF_029499605.1 of Hyla sarda. Lineage (NCBI taxonomy): Eukaryota > Metazoa > Chordata > Amphibia > Anura > Hylidae > Hyla > Hyla sarda. The sequence continues at coordinate 424,175,130 of NC_079191.1, forward strand.
TAACTGGACAGATCGGTAGCCCTGAAGTTTGTAAGAGTCTCCAAAGTCCTGCCCTTGGTGTATAATCTGGAGTGGGGTATGTGCAGGGGCGTAGCTGGAAACCACCGGACCCCAATGCAAACAAATTTCCCTGAACCCCTTCATGGCCACCACAGATGCCGCCCAGACTGCTGTCTCTTACAGAGTTTTATGCCCAGAAATTGTTGGCTACTTACTTTGTCAATAGATTCTCAGCCTAGTTATGAAGACAATCGGGGAGATTTATCAAAACCTGTGGAGAGGAAAAGTTAACCAGTTGCCCATAGCAACCAATCAGATTGCTTCTTTTCAGAGGTCTTAACTCCTTTAGGACCCGGGGTTTTTACATTTTTGCACTTTTGTTTTTCCCTCCTCACCTTTAAAAAATCATAGCTCTTTCAATTTTACACCTAAAAATCCATATGATGGCTTATTTTTTGCGCCATTGTAATGACATCAGTAATTTTACAAAAAAATCTACGACGAAACTGAGAAAAAAAATCATTGTGCGACAAAATTTAAAAAAACACAAAATTTTGTAACTTTTGGGGGCTTCCGTTTCTACACAGTACATTTTTTGGTAAAAATGTCACCTTCTCTTTATTCTGTAGGTCCATACAAGGGGTACAGTGAGCCTTAACAACCCACAGGTGTTTGACGACTTTCGTTAAAGTCAGAGGATGTGTACATTTTTTTCCCACTAAAATGCAGTTTTTTCCCAAAATTTTACATTTTTACAAGGGGTAATAGGAGAAAATGCCCCCAAAAATTTGTAACCCCATTTCTTCTGAGTATGGAAATATCCCATATGTGGATTTAAAGTGCTCTGCTGGCAAACTACAATGCTCAGAAGAGAAGGAGCGCCATTGAGCTTTTGGAGAGAGAATTTGTTTGGAATGGAAGTAGGGGGCCATGTGCGTTTACAAAGCCCCCCGTGGTGCCAGAACAGTGGACTCCCCATATGTGACCCCATTTTGAAACTACACCCCTCACAGAATTTAATAAGGGGTGCAGTGAGCATTTACACCCCACTCGCGTTTGACAGATCTTTGGAACAGTGGGCTGTGCAAATTGTTCCAAAAATCTGTCAGACACCTGTGGGGCGTAAATGCTCATTTTACATTACGTGAGGGGTTTAGTTTCCAAACTGGGGTCACATGTGTGTGGGGTTGGGGGGTTTATTGTTCTGGCACCATCCGGACCAATTTTCTCTCCAAAAACCCAATGGCACTCCTCTTCTGAGCATTGTAGTGCGCCCGCAGAGCACTTTACATCCACATATGGGGTATGTTCTTACTCAGAAGAAATGGGGTTACACATATTGTTTTTTTTTTTACCTATTTTCCCTTGTGAAAAATTTAGGGTAACACCAGCATTTTAGTGGAAAACTTTTTTTTTTCATTTTCCCATCCAACTTTAACAAAAATTTGTCAAACACCTGTGGGGTGTTAAGGCTCACTATACCCTTTGTTACGTTCCGTGGGGGGTGTAGTTTCCAAAATGGGCCCACACGTGGGTATTTATTTTTTTGCGTTCATGTCAGAACCGCTGGAAAATCAGCCACCCTTGTGCAAATCACCAATTTAGGCCTTAAATGTACATAGTGCGCTCTCACTCCTGAGCCTTGTTGTGCGCCTGCAGAGCATTTTACGTCCACATTTGGGGTATTTCCGTACTCAAGAGGAATTGTGTTACATATTTTCCTTTTACCTCTTGTGAAAATGAAAAGTATGGGGCAACGCCAGCATATTAAACACTTTTTATTTTTTTTACACTAATAGGCTGGTGTAGACCCCAACTTTTCCTTTTCATATGAGGTAAAAGGAGAAAAAGCCCCCCAAAATTTGTAACTCAATTGCTCCAGAGTATGGAAATACCCCGTATGTGGCCCTAAACGGTTTCCTTGAAAAACGACAGGGCTCCGAAGTGAGAGAGCGCCATGCGCATTTGAGGCCTAAATTAGGGATTTGCATAGGGGTGGACTCGGATGCAAGCGTTACAATTGCCACCACTACCAAAAATATTCTACGCCAGTGATTCCCAAACAGGGTGCCTCCAGCTTTTGCTCTAAACTCCCAGTATGTCGGGACAGTCAGTGGCTGTCCGACAATGCTGGGAGTTGTTGTTTTACAACAGCTGGAGGCTCCGTTTTGGAAACAGTGCCGTACGAGATGTTTTTCATTTTTATTGGGGGGTGTTTTACCCTTTATTATGTGTTAGTGTAGTGTTTTTAGGGTACATTCACACCTGCGGGGGTTTACGGTAAGTTTCCTGCTAGGAGTTGGAGCTTAAACTTAAAGCAGGAAACTCACTGTAAAACCACCCGTGTGATTGTGCCCTGTACATTCACATGGGGGGGGGAACCTCCAGCTGTTGCAAAATTACAACTCGCAGAATGCACTTGCAGACCGTGCATGCTGGGAGTTATAGTTTTGCAACAGCTGGAGGCGCACTGGTTGGAAACCTGGAGTTGGGTACTGTTACCTAACTCAGTATTTTCCAACCAGTGTGCCGCCAGCTGTTGAAAAAATACAACTCCTGGTATGTACTGATCGCCGAAGGGCATGCTGGGAGTTGTGGTTATGCAACAGCTGGAGGCACGCAACTACAACTCCCAGCATGCAGAGACAGCCGTTTGCATGTGCATGCTGGGAGTTGTAGTTTTGGAAGATTTAGAGGGCCACGGTTTGTAGACCACCGCACAGTGATCTCCAAACTGTGGCCCTCCAGATGTTGCCAAACTACAAATCCCAGCATGCCCAGACAGCAAACTGCTAGACTGAAAACACGTGGTGTTCGGCAAAGTCGTTGAAGACTACGAAGTTGTAAAGAAGTAAATCTAAATCTTGCAGAACTACAAATCCCAGCATGCCCAAACAGCAAACGATTGTGTAAGAGTGCTGGAAGTTGTAGTTTTGCAACTTCTGGAGGGCCACAGATTAGAGACCACTTGTGGTCTCCAAACTGTGGCCTTCCAAATGTTGCTAGGCAACAACACATCGCGTCCGTTGCAGGATCGCCGCCGCCGCATGCAGAGGAGCCACCAGCCGCCGATCGTCGCCGCTCCCAGCACAGTTCCCTCGCTCTGCCCGGAATACCGTGGGAGGGCAGAGCGGGGGAACCAAACTTTAAAACCCCCCCTGGTCCGGTCTGCTATTGGTCGGTCGCTTCTGACACCCCTGCCACCTCACTCCTATCCCTTCAGGGGAATCTGGGGTGTCTTGGACAGCAACGTTCCTCCTTATATATGGGTCACTGGAGACCCGTATGACCCAGAATCGCCGCAGATCGCTGGTCTGAATTGACCAACGATTTGCGACAATCCCCTCCAGGCGTTGGCACGGGAGGCCTGCTGAATTAGCAGCGGGGACCGGATTTACCACGGGCGTACAGGTATGTCCGGAATGATAGGGCATGCAGGGGGTATGCATACGCCCTGCATCCCCAAGAGGTTAAAAATTAAAGAAGCCATCTGATTGGTTGTTATAGGCAACTGGTTCACTTTTCCTCTTCACAGGTTTTGATAAATCTCACAAAGATGGCATCTTGGGAGAAAACAAATGAGGGGGCAGTTTTTTAAGGTGTTTTTTTTTTTGGCCAAAAAGACCTCAAACTAAAATTGTGTCTGTTCCTAGGCTGAGATTAAACACAATTTACGTGTGGTGTTTTTTAAAGTTGTACCGCAGCGGCATATAACTTATCCCCCATCCGCAGGATAGGTGATAAGTGTTTGAGCGCTGAGGGTCCGACCGCCGATCTTCTATACGGGACCCGGCACTGCTGCGGCTTTGCGCGTCTTGTGATTGTGTCGTCGATCTCACTGAGGTCGACAGACTTGCCCCCTCCATTCAGTTCTATGGGAGAGGCGGAGATGCGCGAAAGCTGCCTCTCCATCTCTCATGGAGGGGTCGTGAGGCACGGCCGACATGCCTCCTACATGGGGAGAGTAACGGCAGAGCCAGGGCCCGCCACAGGAGATCAAGGGGTGTCCCAGCGGTCGGACTCCTCGCGATCAAACACTTGTCCCCTATCCTGTGGATGGCTGCGCTGCCTGGACGTCTGACGACTGACGTTCTTCTGCTCCGCAACGTCAGGGGCGTCATTTGTCAGATGTCCCGGCAGCCAGCGATGCTCATTGCTCATTGAGCCTCCTGAAGGCCCAGGCTGTTGGGGCCACCAAATGATATTACATATACTGAGTGTCTGGTTAGGAGAAACAAATATAACGCACCACAGGGAGTAGCGCCATTTTAATAAAAATTGCCAAAAATCCCTTAGATAACAGTCAGGCAGAATATGTTAAAAATATATTTTTTTCTTTTTTTCAGCCAATCAGAGAGCAGCACTACTCAAATAGAACTCCCAGGAGGAGCAGCGTGTCACACATGTGATGTCATAACCATTGTCCACCAGGGAGCAGCACTGAGCAGAAATAACACGGCTCCTGCTCATTGTTCATCAGTCAGAGGCCGATGCTGGACGCTGTACCCGGGAATGGAGACTCATACACATGACTGTGACTGCCGGTAAGTGTCATATTGTTGTGTCCTAAAGGTCTTTAGTGCAGTTCCATGTGCATTTCTATAATAAACATGTAGATAATCTATCTTTTCTTTTCCTATCTTAGATGCAGTATTTCCAGCATGTGGAGTCGCATTTCCGGACCTACAGCAAGAAGTTGGATGAAGACATAACCCCTGGAATCACGCACATACACAGACACTTTGCCCAAATTCTAGAGGTAACCTCCTTTAGTATGCCCAGAGGAAGGGCAGTACAGTAGCCATGGATTCCCTACAGGTTTCCTCCCCTCTGGAGGTTTTTCCTGTCCTGAGTATTAGTTACTGTTCGCTCTTAGTGAGTGATGGAGGTTACATAAAATCCCTACACAAACATTGTAAGAAATAAGAAATAAAGTTCCCCCTTTTTTAAACCATTCTTTGACTTGTTTGACTCATTTATTTATTTCTGTGTGCGAAAAATCAGGTTAGCAAAATGGATGACATGAGTTTTTTTCTATTTTAAGTGTCCAAAGCTGCTCTCCTGCGCGATCTGCACAATTTGGTGCAGAGAGAGGCAGCTGATGCTGGGTGCGACAGTTACCGTGGCAACCGTAGCACACCCGGCAAGTTCCGGACAGTACACAAGCTTTTTCTGATAAATGAGACTCATGCAGGGAACTTGCTAGGGGTCATACGGTTGTGTGGTGTCCCGGTACCGTATTGCATACCGTACCATGTATGGTGGTCCCCAAAGTCATAGTTACATTCAGGTAGGGTCCCCCAGGTGGGACAGTCCCTAGTCGCCTCCTCTACTCTAATTCTATAATGTTTATATGTACATATTTAATAATGTATATTTATTAATGTATAGTATACTTACCTTGTTAGCGTCGCAGGACCTTCGGTCATGTGACCATGTTAATTCCTCTATGGTATGTAGGAGGACCTTTGGAGGTCCTTGGGTCACATGTTTACCCATAATTCTATGTGAAGGTGATTGACAGAAGTTTTGGACCAATTAGCTCTAGTCCAGCCCCTGCCCATATAAGGGAGCTGTAGCCAATTATCGCTCTCTTGGGTTGCTGCTGTCGTGGATGCCGGACTAGCAGGACGGTTCTGCGCAACTTTCAAAGACACGCTAGGCCAGAAAACCTACCGGCCTCAGCCTAAACTAACAGTTCTAAACTAATCCCCTCTAAAGTTAGCGTGACTGCTGGACCACAACTAAAACCCCTAAATCGAGTGGAACAGCGCATATCAGTCTACGGCAGTGATTCCCAACCGCGGTGCCGCGGCACACGTGTGTGCCGTTCGCCACTGGCCGTGGTGCCGCGGGGTTTTGCTGTGATTTTTATTTTTTTTTAAATATCCCGCCCCGGCCTGCGCGCTTATGACTGGCGGCACAGCGGGGAAGGGAAGCCTGCGTGCGCACTGCGCACACATCGTCCCCCTCCCCACTGCGTCCCCTGTGTCCCCCTCCCCACTGCGTCCCCCTCCCCACTGCGTCCCCTGCGTCCCCCTCCCCCTTCTACCTTGTGGTGCAGTGGGCCGAAAATGGTCCCTGGGGCGGAACGATCTTCACCTGCGCCGGACTCCCATGCCTGCCGTGGACCTGCAAAGCTGCGCGGATCGGCTTGCTTAAGGTACTGTACCCTTTCCACCCCTCTGTTACCCCTTCTCAACCCTGTCCAACCCCCCCCCCCCCCCCCCCGCTATCACCCGGGTCCACCGTATACTCCCCCCCTTTCACCCATGTCCACCCCCCCTGTCACCCATGTCCACCCCCTCTGTCACCCATGTCCACGCCCCCTGTCACCCATGTCCACCCCCCTGTCACCCATGTTCACCCCCCCCTGTCACCCATGTCCACTCCCCCTGTCACCCATGTTCACACCCCCCCTGTCACCCATGTCCACCCCCCCCCTGTCACCCATGTCCACCCCCCCCTGTCACCCATGTCCACCCCCCCTGTCACCCATGTTCACACACCCCCCTGTCACCCATGTTCACACCCCCCCTGTCACCCATGTCCACCCCCCCCCTGTCACCCATGTTCACACCCCCCTGTTACCCATGTCCACCCCCCCCTGTCACCCATGTCCACCCCCCCCTGTCACCCATGTCCACCCCCCCCTGTCACCCATGTCCATCCCCCCTGTCACCCATGTTCACACCCCCCCTGTCACCCATGTTCACACACCCCCTGTCACCCATGTCCACACCCCCTGTCACCCAGTCCGCCCTCCCTCCTGTCACCCATATTCACCCTCCTGTCATCCCTTTCACTCCCGTTCACCCCCTCCTGTCACCCATGTTCACCCCCTCCTGTCACCCATGTTCACCCCCTCCTGTCACCCATGTTCACCCCCTCCTGTCATCCCTTTCACTCCCATCCACCCTCCTGTCACCCATGTTCACCCTCATCCACCCTACTGCCTTTGCTCCCTGGTACTTAAGGACCAAGGGCGTACCTGTACGCCCGTGGGAATTTCGGTCCCTGCCGCGTGCCGGACGGGGACCGGACCGGGGTGACTGCTGATATCGATCAGCAGGCACCCCGCGCCAATGCCCAGGGGGGTCATCAGACCCCCACATGTAGGCGATCGCCGAAAATCGCAAATGAATTCACACTTGCGATTTTCGGCTATTCCGGTGATGCGGGTCACGTGTGGGGAGGTGGCGGAGGTGGGGAGGTGGCGATTTCGTCACCCCCAGGATCGCTGCTTTGGCCGGACGATCATCCGGCCAATAGCAGCCGGCAGGGGAGGGGTTAACGGCCCCTTCTCGTGGCTCTGCTTGCTCCCTGAGTTCATTCAGCGGCCAGAGCTGCGAGAAGAGTTCATTCAGCGGCCAGAGCTGCGAGAAGATCGGAGCCCCTCACAGTGGAAGACCCCCCCCTTAGAGCAGGGAGAGAGTACAGCCCCAGGGACAGGTAGGGTTAACCAGTAAAAAAAGTAAAAAGTAAAGTAAAAAAAAAAGTGTAAAAAAAAGTCTAAATTTTTTTTCCCCCCTGACCCCCTAATGGGACCTAAAGGGTCCGCAACAATTTTTTTTAGTGTGACCCGGGCCCTATTAGGGATTCAGGGCGCTGCATTTGGGCATTTTATTTTTTTTTGCCTGCAGCGCTTTCCCCCCCCCCCCCCATAAAGTTAGTTACACCAATCACACACACTACATACTCCCCCCCACACACACACACATCCACCAGCCCCGCCACCAACCCCCCCCCCCCCCCCCCACCACCACCACCGTAGAAAAAAGGCGATGGCTAGCCAGGCATAATCGGCAGCGGAGGCATACGCTTTTCTTGCCTCCGACTCCGAATCTGTCAGTGAGGACGATGAAGATCCAACATTCCTGTGTTCTTCATCGTCCTCCTCATCATCTAGTACTGATGATGAGTCACCTATACGGCGGCGGAGACGCCGCCAGGCGAGGCCACGCACCCCCCATGATAGTGGCCCAGTGGCCGGCACTAGTGCGAGTGGTGATGCTGCTCGTACTAGGAGTCCGACCCCCCAGACAAGTTTACCAGAGCCCCCTTCCGGTGAACCTGTCTGGAGACCCCCAGAGGCTTATCATCCACTGGTTCCGGAGTTTGTTTACGACTCCGGAATCCGGATTGACAATTCTGGATTCACTGAAATTGACTATTTCAGTTATTATTTCAGTGACAGTTTTGTCAATCACATGGTGGAGCAGACGAATCTGTACGCCAGGCAGTTCATCACCCATCACCCTAATTCTGTTTTGGCCAGGCCCAATGAATGGTACGCCATTGATGCAGCAGAGATGAGGACATTTTGGGGCCTCTTGCTGCATATGGGCCTGGTTAAAAACCAAGTGTCAGATAGTACTGGAGCAGGGACATCTTCTACCAGACCCCGCTGTACAGTATGGCCATGGCACGGAGGCGGTTCGAGGCCATTCGGAAATGCCTGCATTATGCAGATAATGCGGCATGTCTGCCCCGAGGTGATCCCGCCCATTACCGGTTTTACAAAGTGAGGCCGGTCATCGATCACTTTGGGGCCAAATTTTTGGAGGCCTACGTACCCCTCAGGGAGCTCTCTGTTGATGAGTCTCTTATCAGTTTTAAGGGGAGACTCATCTTCCGCCAGTATATTCCCTCGAAGCGGGCGCGGTATGGCGTGAAGCTCTATAAAGTTTGTGAGAGTACCTCCGGGTACACTCTCAAGTTTAGAGTGTATGAGGGACGAGATTCCCGTATTGAACCCCCAGATTGTTCCCCCACTCTGGGTGTTAGCGGGAAAATCGCTTGGGAGCTTGTGCACCCATTGCTGGATAAGGGTTACCACGTGTACGTGGACAACTTTTATACCAGCATCCCTCTGTTCACATCCCTTGCTGCCAGATACACGTCCGCTTGTGGGACCGTGCGGAAAAACCAGAGAGGCCTCCCTCAAAATTTTCTGCAGACACCTATGCCCAAGGGTGAGTCCCGTGCCCTTACCCATGAAAACCTGTTGTTGGTCAGGTATAAGGATAAGAGGGATGTCCTTATGCTGACCACTATTCATGGTAACGGCAGCTCACCTGTCCCTGTGCGAGGTACCACAACACCGGTCCTCAAGCCCGATTGTATTCTGGACTACAATCGGTATATGGGGGGAGTTGATCTTTCTGATCAAGTCCTCAAGCCATACATGGCCATGCGGAAAACACGGGTATGGTACAAAAAAGTTGCGGTCTACTTGGTACAGGTTGCCATGTACAACGCTTTTGTACTGTCCCAGTACGCTGGCAACACAGGGACATTCCTATAGTTCCAAGAAGAAGTCCTAAAGGTCCTGATCTTTGGCAACCGGGAAAGAGCAGGCCGGACTTCCCAAGGAACTGGAGTTATAGGTGCCAGGATCGTCCCAGGCCAACACTTTCCAGGTGAAGTACCCCACATTGGAAAGAAAGGACGATCCCAGAAAAAATGCAGAGTGTGTAACAGGAGGGGGATTCGGAAGGACACCACCACTCAATGTGACACTTGCCCCGATCATCCGGGCCTCTGCATTAAAAACTGCTTCAGGGAGTATCACACTTCCATGCAGTACTAAATTTTCCCTTTTCATTTTAATTTTCCATAATTTGACCCCAATGTACCATGTCCAGAGTACATTCCAAATTTTAACACAATAAAACCACTAAATTTGCAAAAAAAACTCATCTAAAAAAAAAAAAATGATGAGACCTCTGGGGGTATTTTTTTCTCTGGGTCATGGGTTACTGAGTCACTATCATCGGGGACTTTTTTTGTCGCCTCAAATGCGCAGCGCTCTCTATCCACCTGAGCGGGGTGCGCATTTGAGGCAACAGGTTAGGGACGGCCACACACGTCACATTCCCAGAATGATGATTCAGAGCATAGGGTTTGGGGTGGGCATATTTTTTAGTTTTGGCTGTGCTCTGGGTCATCATTCTGGGACCATAACCTGTTTTATAATTTTATGTCCCACTGTACCCCATTTTAGTTATTTAGTGTACCCCAGTTATTTACCCCATGTAATGCCCCTTGAGGGGGGGTCCCACTGTTCTGGCTCCATAGGCCGCAACGCAGAAGCTCAAGGCCCCTGAATGCGACCTGCTCCTCTCATACCGGTGTGCACGCTGTTTATGCCCAGACTTGAGGTATGTCCTTACTCCAAAGAAATGTATTTATAAACTTACGGTGACATTTTCTCCTTTTACCACTTGTGAAAATGAAAAATTTGGTGTAAAAAAAATCCAATTTTTCATTTTCCCATCCCACTTCATGAATATTTATCAAACACCTGTGGGGTGTGAAGATTCACTGTACCCCTTGTTATGTTCCTTGAGGGATGTAGTTTCCGAAATAGTATGCCATGTGTTTTTTTTTTTTGCTGTCCTTGCACCATAGGGGCTTCCTAAATGCGACATGCCCCCCGAGCAAAATTTGCTCTCAAAAAGCCAAATATGACTCCTTCTCTTCTGAGCATTGTAGTTCGCCCTTAGTGCACTTCAGGTCAACTTATGTGGTACCTCCATACTCAGAAGAGATGGGGTTACAAATTTTGAGGGGTATTTTCTGCTATTAACTCTTGCAAAAATGTAAAAATGTGGGGGGAAACACACATTTTAGTGAAAAAATTTTTTTTTTACATATGCAAAAGTTGTGAAACCCCTGTGGGGTATTAAGGCTCACTTTATTCCTTGTTACGTTCCTCAAGGGATCTAGTTTTCAAAATGGTATGCCATGTGTTTTTTTTTTGCTGTTCTGGCACCATAGGGGCTTCCTAAGTGCAACATGCCCCCCAAAAACCATTTCAGAAAACGTACTCTCCAAAATCCCCTTGTCGCTCCTTTCCTTCTGAGCCCTCTACTGCGCCAGCCGAACAATTTACATAGACATATGAGGTATTTGCTTATGTGAGAGAAATTGGGCTACAAATATAAGTATACATTTTCTCCTTTTACCCCTTGTAAAAATTCAAAAATTGGGTCTACAAGAACATGCAAGTGTAAAAAATGAAGATTGTGAATTTTCTCCTTCACTTTGCTGCTATTCCTGTGAAACACCTAAAGGGTTAACACACTTACTGAATGTCATTTTGAATACTTTGGGGGTGTAGTTTTTATAATGGGGTCATTTATGGGGTATTTCTAATATGAAGACCCTTCAAATCCACTTCAAATCTGAACTGGTCCCTGAAAAATAGTGAGTTTGAAAATTTTGTGAAAAATTGAAAAAATGCTGCTGAACTTTGAAGCCCTCTGGTGTCTTCCAAAAGAAAAAAATTGTCAATTTTATGATGTAAACATAAAGTAGACATATTGGAAATGTGAATAAAATTTTTTTTTATTTGGAATATCCATTTTCCTTACAAGCAGAGAGCTTCAAAGTTAGAAAAAAGCAAAATTTTCAATTTTTTCATCAAATTTTGGGATTTTTCACCAAGAAAGGATGCAAGTTACCACAAAATTTTACCACCATGTTAAAGTAGAATATGTCCCGAAAAAACAATCTCAGAATCAGAATGATAAGTAAAAGCATTCCAGAGTTATTAATGTTTAAAGTGACAGTGGTCAGATGTTCAAAAAACACTCTGCTCCTAAGGTGTAAAATGGCCTGGTCCTTAAGGGGTTAAAGGGGCACTCCGCCCCTAGACATCTTATCCCCTATATAAAGAATAGGGGATCAGATGTCTGATCGCAGGCTTCCCGCTGCATGGACCCCAGCGATCTCCATGCAGCACCCGGCATTCTAAACAGTATGTTTTGAACGCTGGGTTCCCAATGCAGGGGTCGTGATGTCACACCACCTCCCATAGACATGAATGGAGGAGGCATTGCGTGACGTCATGACCCACACCACAAGAACCCAGCATTTTAAACATATTGGTTAGAACTCCGGGTGCTGCACAGAGATCACGGGGGTCCCAGCAGCAGGACCTTCGTGATCAGACATCTTATCCCCTATCCTTTGGATAGGGGAGAAGATGTCTATGGGTGGAGTACCCCTTTAAGAAATTAGGAAGGGACTGTAGGCATGCCTACAGGTAGAAAAAGAGCAGATGGGAGAAATGGCAGGATGCAAATCAGAGTTTGGCTGGGACCAATTTTGGGTGTGTTCTGGCCAATTAAAGGAGATACATGGAAATAATTAAGGTATCCACTATCCATGGGATAGGGGATAAGTAGCTGAACGCGGGGGGTTCTGACCGCTAAGGGCCCCCTGCGATCTCTGGGATGAGACGCAGCGCTCAGGGAGAAGCGCGTGCTGCAGACAGTACCCGCTCCATTATTTTTTATGAAAGCGCTGAGAAGACATGGGTAGAGCTCTCAGGCATCATTGGCACTCCCATAGAAATGAATGAAGCGCATGCCGTCTACCTGGGAGACACGGCAAACCTTCATGTGAGTATGATAAAGATGGGAGCCTATGCCTCCTAACTGGACAGATCGGTAGCCCTGAAGTTTGACTTTGTGTAAGAGTCTCCAAAGTCCTGCCCTTGCCTAAGTGTATAATCCGGAGTGGGGTATGTGCAGGGGCGTAGCTGGAAACCACCGAACCCCAATGCAAACAAATTTCCCTGGACCCCTTCATGGCCACCCTAGTCGCCCCCAAGACTGCTGTCTCTTACAGAGTTTTATGCCCAGAAATGGTTGGCTACTCACTTTGTCAATAGATTCTCAGCCTAGTTAGGAAGACAATCGGGGAGATTTATCAAAACCTGTGGAGAGGAAAAGTTAACCAGTTGCCCATAGCAACCAATCAGATCGCTTCTTTTCAGAGGTCTTAACTCCTTTAGGACCCACACCCCTGCATAATTAAACTCACCGGTCTGCGCAGGAACCACCGCCGGAGTTGAGGAAGGACCGCTCTGCTGGACGGGAACCGGGTTCACTTGCTCTGCTGGCGCAGGAACTGTCACAGCCGTGCCACCCGTGAAGACCTCCGTGCCGGTCGGGACCTATGCCTCCGTCCAGACAGACAGTCTACGGGACCTCCTGTCCGGGCTTACGGAGCTCCATGAACTACCCCCAGAGGAAGAAGGCGAACGCCAACGGGAGGAACGGGACCTACGGGACCGGGCCATGCTCCTGGACTCCCGGCGACATCTCCTACCACACCCATGATGAGACACAGCGGTTCTGCTCCGACGTGAGTGGCCAGAACCCCGGGAAGACGACCTAGATCTATGCCCATGGGACCTACACACCGACCCAGTGACACGGTCGTGCGGTGGCTGGCTGACTGGGCGAGCTGGCACTTGTGCAGCAGCAGACAAAGGATGTGGTTGCAGGGGGGCAGTTACACTGTGAGGAGCGCCCTGATGGGGCAGCACCGGGGTTACAGGCGGAAATTGGGAAGGGGGGGGGGCTTGGTCAAAATACCCTGTCCCTCATCTAAACCCTCAACCGCATCCTCAAACAAGGGGTCACTATTCTGGTCCTCAGACTGAGAAGGCCGAGGGGGCAAACCACTTGTAGCCCCAGACTTACTGCTACCGGCAACTGGAAGACCAATGGGGACTGGAAACACAGGGGAAGTCGATGAGGATGCCTGGGAGTTACGTGAAGCCTGGATGCCCATAGCTATTGTAGCACTACCTGCCGCCTCACTAGCTATCCTGCGTCCAGAGGAAACAGAGCCGCGCTGAGAGAGCCGGCCCACATGGACAGGAAGGGGCGGAGCTACCGCCCCATCCCGTGTTACTGCCGAACTAGCAGCCTGGGCCCGCTGCGAAGATCTCCCCCGTCGGCAGCCGCCGGAAAGGTGAGGGGGACTAGGGCTGAGACGGGAGGGAGGACGGGACTGGCGAGCAGTCCTGCGGCTACGTTATACAGCCGCAGGAGGCGGAATAG